>NC_066580.1:394429163-394729163 GCF_024323335.1 Lathyrus oleraceus | reverse complement strand
TCCAGATTTCGCACGCTATAGTTCACTATTTCACAAACCAAGCACATCACCATACTCTACGCAGCATGCTCTTTCAAACGCATATGAACATTAAGCATTTCATGAGATTCGAAAACTTGACATACCTGGAATGGCAGTGATGTATTGATGCTCCTCGCGTGCTTTTCTCCACAAACAGATGTAGAACAATCCTCCAGATGCTAAATCCAATGCTTAGGTTTGATGGAATAGGCTTCTAATGCTCAAAATTCGAATTCACCATTGATGGAGTCATCTTGTACAATCGAGAATCAGTGCTTGATTGATGATGAGAAGCCAAAACAGCTCGAGCATGTGATGATTGGAGACCAATGCAAAAAGAATTTCCAAGATTAGGCAAGAATTGAGGAAGATTGAAGGATTTGAGGGTTTTGTGTTCTTGAGGATTTTTTGAGAGAATGAAGAGTTTTCAGATCTGTTTTGGGGAATTGTGAATTCTGTTATGATTAGATGATGATTATGAATATATACTTCAACTTAATCCACACTTAATCACCTTAATTAACCAAACCAAATGTAATTAGCATAATATGGTTTAACTTAAGCAATGGCAAAATGGCCTTTTCACTCAAGCCCTGTGACAGCTCATTGACAGCTCATACATTCTCAATTGATATTTGGAGTGTGTTGGCTCAAATGAGATTTTCACTCTTGTGCATGAAGATGGTGCATGAAGTAATATGGACATGAACAGTACTGTATGAGAGCTCAAAATAGAGTTATGTATTGATACATAACACTTTTTAACAGTATGCATCGATACATAACTTGTTTGTATCAATACAAGGCACTTTTTAACAGTATGCATCGATACATAACTTGTTTGCATCGATACAAGGCACTTTTTAACAGTGTGCATCGACACATAACTCGTGTGCATCGATACATGGCCCTTTTTTGCCTTGCACGCATCGATACGAAATTCGTGTGCATCGATACATGGAAAATTTTGCCATGCACGCCCGGTGGTAATTTGACCATATCTCCTCAACCGTTCATCCGATTCTCACAATCTTGGACTTTTTGAAAATGGGAGAGAAAGATCTACAACTTTCATGTTCAACAAAATTCCATTTGAAGCTTTTTTGATGGGGGAAAATTGGGTTGAAGTCGTTCCAAAATCTTGCCATCCTTTTGGAAACTTGAAACCATAGGTCATTTTTCCTTTTGGAAACCTTTGCTATGACCTCAAATCCTTCAATGTGAGTATTTGAAATGTCAAATGAGACTTGTTTGAACATGAATGGAGTATCTCTTGCCCTCTCCCTCCTCCAAATCCATCAATCCAGGCACAGTTGACCACAATTGACTTTTCTGACAGATAGATGAATTTCAGCTTGACTGATCAAATTGAGCCCCAAACTCCTGATGAAATGGCTCAACCATGAAACCCTAGCATCCATAAGCTCAATATAATCATAGAATAAACCCCATAACCATCATAAACCCCATCTCCTGATGCAGCCCTGATTGGCCCAATACAACTGATTAGGGTTGACCAGTGGTCAAAACCCTAATCTCAAGGAATGAGCTTCAATCTTCTGATGACATCCAATCATGATGATGATGATGTATCGATTCAATCAACA
This sequence comes from Lathyrus oleraceus, assembly GCF_024323335.1. Taxonomy (NCBI): domain Eukaryota; kingdom Viridiplantae; phylum Streptophyta; class Magnoliopsida; order Fabales; family Fabaceae; genus Lathyrus; species Lathyrus oleraceus. Next base: position 394,727,535 of record NC_066580.1, on the reverse strand, counting down.
TGAAGACCAATACCCTTTGAGAATCATAAAACCCTAATTCACAGCCCAATCCTCAGATGATCCATGATCAGTCAATAAACCCTAGGCTTGCACTTAACTTCCTCATCTTCTGATCAAGACTTGGGAAGATGGCTTGCACAATGTAACCACATGATATGCAATATGGAATGCCTAATGCCCTAAAATGATATGTATAATGATAATGCTAGTCCCAAGAGAGGAGGGCAAATTTTGAGGTGTTACAGCTGCCCCTATTCAATCCACTGTGAACCTGTCGATACGAAATAGCCTCGGCGTTCGGATGATCAGGATGAAGAGTGATTGAATACCAAGAACAGACGAACAATTTGCACTCTGATGGGAAAATAATTAACAGCGCCTGTCAGCATCGGCGAAGAAAAACTCGAAAAACCGACGACCTGGATGCCAAAATAAATGGTAACGCAGGGATAACCATGGTCTGAACACCACATCCACTCGGGATTCTCATTCTTTTTTTGCTTTTCTTGAACCCCGAAAATTTTCTCTTCTTCTACCTGGTCCGAAAACCACTTCGGTCTGAACTCCGAAAAACTGGCCTGAATACCATAAGTGCTTCAACCTGATAGTCGGAAACTTCACTAATCACCACTCTAAGGGCAACACGTCAGAGGGTACACCTTCAACCAGACACTGACTGATGACTGGGAAGAAACTCGACGTTTACTGAACATCGGACGATGATGTTTACTGACACCAAAAAAAGCTCGACCAGACATTAACCAATGACCGGGAGGAAACTCGATGTTTACAGGCACCGAACAATGATGTTGACATGACATCAAACAATGATGCGGACAGACATCAAACAATGATGCGGACAGACATCAAACAATGATGCGGACAGACATCAAACAATGGTGCGGACAGACATCAAACAATGATGCAGACAGACATCAAACAATGATGCGGACAGACATCAAACAATGATGCAGACAGACATCAAACAATGATGCGGACAGACATCAAACAATGATGCGGACAGACATCAAACAATGATGCGGACAGACATCAAACAATGATGCGGACAGACATCAAACAATGATGCGGACAGACATCAAACAATGATGCGGACAGACATCAAACAATGATGCGGACAGACATCAAACAATGATGCGGACAGACATCAAACAATGATGCGGACAGACATCAAACAATGATGCGGACAGACATCAAACAATGATGCGGACAGACATCAAACAATGATGCGGACAGACATCAAACAATGATCGACCAAACACTTACTGATGTCTGGGAAGAAACGGTGGTTCCAAACTTCACAATGCTGAACTCCTCGGAGCATCGTCTTCGCTGTCAGACAAAACCAAACCTCAAGCGGTAATCACGGCTTGAATCGCGCTGATCGCGTAACGTCTTCTGACTGTATCCCCATCTCTGTCCGACGGGAACATTTCCTCCAATATCGCACTACTGGGGAACATTGCTGATCTGACGTTGTGATGCTAATCTCCTCAGAGTAACATCTTCTCCTTTGGTGAACCCCAAATCTTCAAGCGGTAACCACAGTTTGGGTTGCGTTGAATACATCCCTTTTCCATCTCCGTCCGACGGAAGGAGTCTTCTCCAGTGTCGTACCACTGGGACAATACCTGTGATCCAATCATGAGGCTATACTACTCGGAGTAACACTTTCATTTTCTGGCAAAATACCTCTCAAACAGTAACCACGGCTTGAGACTAGCTGACGTTTGCAATGATGCATGCTTTATTTCTTCTGCGTAATGCTCCATAATTATGGAAATGCTACGCGATTATTTATTTTTCTATGCAATATGCAATGCTTATTCTACATGATGAATGCATAAAAATATCCCCTCAAGGGAATTTTCTGGGGAAAACGAGACTCTCTGCTGAGGAACTCGCCACTGCTCCGATTTCCACCCTGCCGGGGATAGCACTGCTGCTAGGAAATAGACAACCCTTGCTGGGGATACAGATCCTTTGCACCCAACCCTCTCGAGGACATGCTGGGGAATACCTCCTTTGCACCCCACCCTCTCGAGGACATGCTGGGGATACAGATCCTTCACTGCACTCTGTGGGAATACCACAGTCTTTGACTTGCTGGGGATATAGATCCCAACTCTGCTTTGGGAACCCTCACAGATACTCCCGCTGGGGAAAAGAGCAATCTTCAACCTGCTGGGGGAATACCATCCAGACCCTGCTAGGGGAACGACAACTACTCCGCTGGGGAGGACCCAATCAATCCACATGTAGGATACCCTCGGCTGGGGATGCAGATATTCGTCTGCTACGGAAACTCGTTCAATCCACTGGTAGAATGAACACTGTTGGAGAGATATGTCATTGAAAAAACCCGCTCCACTCGGGGAATAGCAACCTTCTGACCTGGCCGCTGAGGAAACACCGCTGTTGTAAACCCGCCGGGGACAACCATCCTGACTCGGCTGGGGAAGTCACAGACCAGGGATCTGCTGGGGAGCTAGTCCTACCATTCTGCTTGGGGACCTAGCTGGGAAATGAGAATAGTTGGCACAGAACACCCGTCGACTCCTCGAACCACGGTATCTACCTCCAACCCTCATATCAGCTTTCCACATTTGAGAATTCCCAGACTCGTCTGGACCTTTTCTGCTCCATCATTGTATTCCAAATCGCCCCGCACTCGACGAGAAACGTACTTCTGGGATTTATACAGAAATTTCAATTTTCCGACTTTGAAGAGTCTTCTTGATTAATTTCAAAGGTCGTCGGACGTCCCTCGCGTCGTCTCTTCACCGTCCTTTCTCCATGCACTCGTCCCTGGTCGGACTCTGCGGGGAATTGCATACTTTCAAGTCTTCCGACTTTGAAGAGTCTTCTTGATTACCATCAAGGATCGTCGTACGCCTCAACGTTTTTTCGTCATCCCTCCATTCATTCGTTCCTGAGCGAACTCTCTGGGGATTTATGACAAAGCTTCCACATCACAACCTGCAAGTGAGTGAAGAATATCTAACAGTTCCTGCAAAACAGATTGTTAGATAAAACCGTGCCCCAGGCGTGTCAAGATTTCAACACTTGGGTCACTCAACCTTCCAAATAAGATTTCAAGCTTTCCATCTTATAAACATGCATTGGAAGGTACCTGTATGTCTTAAAATGCAAAATTCTTTATCAAAAATATCTGGATGTTTTTGCAATCAAAGCGGTAATGAAAAACAAAAACAGAATTATTTGACTGAATGTGCATTTTATTGATTTGAAAAGTGTGGCTCCAATGAGCAATACAAAGGAAGCAATTCCTGAAAAGAGGTAATTGCACAAAAGGAAAAATCTATCCTAATGGCAATGTGAAACCCGTGATCTCATCGAGCTCCAACTCGGTTACACCCCTTATGTCCTCAGACTCTCCATGCTTTCTGCCTTCTGAACAAGACGCTTCTGACTGATCCCTACCGGGTATTATCCGTGATGCTGCTTTAACCAAAGCGCAAACGATCATGCGAGACGCAGCTGTTCGTTTCAATCCCTCTTTTGCCTGGACCGCCCTTTCGGGTTTTCAGTCCACCGGGATACCTTTTTTGCCCAAGTCGCCTTTTCAGGTTTCGACTTGCCGGGTGTACAGTTTTTCTTCTTTATCCCTAATTTTTGCCCGAACCTTTCATTCTGTTTTTGGTTCGCCGGGATGCCCATTTTTGCCTGGACTATTTTGTTCTTTTCGTCCAGCGGGTCTCTTACACGAAGTATTTTCTAACTGCGTCCGCATTCACAGGGGATGGAAAATCCTCGCCATCCATGGTCGTTAACAACAAGGCTCCTCCAGAGAAAACCTTCTTGACCACGAATGGACCTTCATAATTCGGTGTCCATTTGCCCCTTCGATCGTTTTGAGGAGGAAGGATCCTTTTCAGCACCATATCACCAACGTGATATACCCGAGGTCGTACCTTCTTGTCACAAGCACGCTTCCTCCTTTGCTGGTATAACTGCCCATAACAGATGGTTGCTAGCCTCTTTTCCTCTATCAGGCTCTCTGAGTGAGAAAGGCTTTTGCCCCAGTAGACGTACGTACCGAAGTACAGTACCCAGGATACCAGCTTCGTACTCGGTCACCATCGTTGATGCATTCCGTCGTGCCCGGGAAGCACTAACTCATTCACCTTATCCTCCCCATCAGACATCAGAACCCGTTCGGATTCAGGGTCAGGCCCCTCCTCCGGGATCGGTCACTCTCAATCTTTCGATTAGAGTACCTCGAGATGTCCTCATCAGGGAATTTCAAACTTCATCGGTTGGTAAACCTCAATGGGTCGCTAGGCAATGTAATCAGACAATACACTCCTTGATTGCTTTCTGAGAGCATCACAAATCATTCAATATTCTTTTGCTCTTCTCGCAACCCGTCCGGTCGATGCTGGATTCTCAAACCCATACTCGATCAGATCCATCTCGGAAATCCACAAGATGGTATGAACCAGCATACACTGTCTCAGTCGGCGAGCAGCCTATGCCAAAGTACAGCAAGTTTTCTCGAACAGTGAATGTATTGTTTCACAGTCGATAAACTTTTTGCTAAGGTAAATTGCATGCTCTTTTCGACAAGACTCGTCATGCTGCCCCACTTCACCTCGTAGACCCCTCGAAGACCGTCAAGTACAGATTTGACAATTGCTCCTTCCACGGAAGGTATCAGAATCAGAGGTTCCTGCAAGTTTTCTTTTTTTTTTTTTTTTTTTTTTTTTTTTTTATGCCCCTTGGCAACCATTATTTCACCTGACCGTTTGATCTTTCTATCAATATCTGAATATGAGTTCACCCGTGGCGGTTAGATGAGATGTGAACCATGACAGGTAGTTCAATCTTTCTAAGAAACCACGAACCTCTCTTTTCCTTTCTCGGTTCAGGCGTTTCTCTTATTGTTTTTTTTTCTTTAGCAGGATCGACCTTGATTCCTCTCTTACAATGAACCCCAACATCTTACCGGATCGCACTCTGATAGTGCACTGATCTGAATTCAACCTCAGTTTGAATTGTCTCAACCAGTCAAACGACTTGTCCTGGTCTGCCAGATGCCCCTCTTCTGCTTGGGACTTTGCTGTCATGTCATCAACATAGCAATTGATTTCATGGTGAATCATATCACGAAACAAAGTCACCATGGCTCTCTGACAAGTAGCACCGGCGTTCTGCTTCTCTGGAGGACAGTCTCCTTTCCACGGTAGCTTGTACGCAACGACACCGATATTCGACCTTGGCGTATCCTGACACGACCAGGTGACGGTATCCATATGCTCTTTCAACAGGGCTACCGTTCTGCTTTCGACTTGCCCTGAAGCGGCTTCATCTTTCATTTCCTTCCTGACCTCGGCGGTGCTTGGAATAACAATCTCAACCCGCTCCTCATGCGGCTGAATCACCTTCTCCTCTTGTTTAAACAACCTGGCTAATTTCCAGCAGATCACCATCTTCTTCGCCTCCTTCTTCGGCATGATAGCTCAGTTTGTCGAAGTCATATGAGGTGTAACCGAATCGTTATCAACGAGACCCAGAGAATTATTATTCGATATCGGCACAAGACAAATCAAAAAAAGAGAAAAATGAAATAAACATTGCCATTTTTATTTGTTTTTTAAACTGCAAAAATAAATGAAAAACAGGGAACACCGCTTTTTGACTGAAAAACATCCATTTATTACTGATGCAGAAAATGCAAATTTAAACATGAGGTGGCCCTTACAATGGACCATTACGTGTCGGGCAACACGTATGGCTTTCATGCAAATAAACTGAAAAAAGAAATAATACTCTTCCAGACGAGTGTTAGTGATGATCTTTTTAAGCCTTCCAGCTTTCTGGTACGCACGATCTTATCCACCCATCAAACTTGCAGTTACCATCAGTCTCTTCACCCACTGTATAGGCGTGACCCGAATCTTCAGCAATTGCACTCACCGTCGCTTGACCATGTACCGGCATGGGATTAGCATTAACATTCGGTGATGGCGCAAAATTGATAGCTTTGGAGTCTACCAGGTCCTGGACGACATTCTTGAATGCTCTACAGCCCTCAATGTTATGCCCCTACGTACCAGAATGAAATTCACACTTGGCATTCTCATCGTAATCAGGAGGCCACTGATCTGTTCTTATCGGAACCATCGCCCTCGGCTGGACCAACCCCAAATCCCTCAACTTTTTGAACAGCACGGCATATGACACGGGCGGCCTGTCGAAGTGACGATCAACTCCTTTCCCTTTCACCTGGTACCCGGCTCTCGATTGCGGTGGCTGACGTTGCTGTCTGGCTGACTGATTACCAGCAGGGATGTTTACCGCAGCAGCATGCTGATAATAACGACCCCCACTATATCCTCTTTGCTCATACACAGCACTCGAGTCACCCTCATTCTTGCGCTGACCGTTCCCGAATGGTTTTCTTTGATCCCGATGACGAAGCATTACCCCCTGGATCTTCCCCATTTTCAGCCAACTTTCAATTCGCTCACCCGCCACCACAATATCAGCAAAGTTGGTGACGGGACAACCACCATTCTCTCGGCAAAGACCCCTTGCAAAGTACCCATGAAGAGATCAGACATCTCCCGATCCACCAAAGGAGGTTGCACTCTGGCAGCCAACTCCCTCCATCTTTGAGCATACTCTTTAAACCCTTCAGTATTCTTCTGAGACATACCCTGCAGCTGGGTGCGACTAGGAGCCATGTCAGCATTGAACTGATATTGTTTAAAGAATGCGTCACCAAGATCCTGCCAGCTCTTGATATCGGACGACTTAAGCTTGGTGTACCACTCCAAGGATCCTCCAGACAGACTGTCTTGGAAGAAGTACATCCAAAGCTTTTGATCCATCGTAGGCAAGAAATTTTGCGGACGAAAGCTTGGAGGTGAGTTTCCGGGCAGGAGCTTCCATTGTATTTGTCAAATGCGGGCGCCTTGAATTTTTGTGGGATCACAATCCCCTCTACCAGCCCCATGTTGGACATGTTGATCATCCCCGGAGTAGCATGGCTTTCCAGAGCCCTTACCTTCTCTGCCAGCAACTGAACCTCTTTGTCTTGTGGTTGACCACCATATTGACCCAATGGCTCGTTGTGCATGGAGAATTGATCAGCTTCTCGGTCTTCCTCCTGGTCTTCATCAAACCCATAGAATGGAGGCACCAGACCATCCTTCAGACTATGCCCCAGACCGGGCCCACCACCAGTAGCAACACCAAATCCAGCAGCATTGTTGTTCACCAAACCCACAGTTTCTCTTTTTCCACCGTCTCCGAATCCCAGCCCCTGGTTGGAGACACCATCCAGGTTAACAGCACTGTTAGCAGCTGAGGCCCGCTCAAGCTTCTCAACTTTATCAGCCAAAGCCTTCTGATCAACTACAAAACCTGCATGATGTTGATCAGCTCAGTCATCTTGTCCTTCAGCTCAAGGAGATCAGTACTCGGAAGATCCATCAGCCTAGGAGTGTTGCGTCTGGTGAAGTATCTGTGAGGGCGTGTTGAGTGCAAAGGTACGGTTCTGCGAGCACGAGCAATGATTCCTGCAAAACAGCAAACAGGTTAATATGCATGAATGCAACGTCTATCCATATGAGGAAGCTTCTGTCCTTTGATTCTGATTTCATCGAGACAGACAACATTTTGACATCCACATTCTGAAATTCAAGATGTCTCTCAACCAGATTCTCAATCAATAATACTCCCCATATGACTAGACGTAGGTTTGATGCAGATGAATGCAAAATGAGAATGATGCAGATGTATGCAATGCATTGGGCCATCCTCCAAGTCCTCTGATCATCTGCACTGAATCTGGGCTCTGAACTGATCATAACCATCTGAGGAATACACAATCACAATTCTGACCCACGGGTTCCGAAATAAACGGAAGACAGATACATCATCATCACCACTGGTCTCTGATCAGACACACCATCACCATCTGAATCGGCCCGGGGAATCCTGAAATAAACGGATCCCCACTGATAAATCACGGACAGCACTCCGGCGTCACGGCAACAAATAACCATAAATCCGACTCATAAATATGTCTCTGAATCACAGATCAAAAAGTCACCATCTGATTATGCATCCGAACAATCACCTTCCCTCACAGGTAAATTCTAAACAGGTCATCCTAAGGCGGATAATGGTCTCGACAATCGGGCGGAGATACTCAATGGGTTTGCCCTTTCGGGTGTGCCATTGTAGCTCCCTTAAAATCGTCTAAACCAAAGATCCGGGAATGATCGGTCACCAGAGTCAACAACTCAAATGGAGTGACTCAAACAAAGCGGAATATCCACAGAGATGAGCACTATCAAGTGAGCCTCGTCCGGCTTGTGGCACATCACGCCGCCAGGCACATGTTGACTTAACATGAAAGAGGCAACGTGAGACCACACTAGTCCTAGGTGTATACTCGGGCCTGGGTTTTAGCCCCACTCAGAACACCCACCCCACACAACAGAACCACCTGCAGAGGACAGCAACAACATGATGGTATGATGCATGCAAACATTTAATGCAAATATATACACACTGGTTAGAATAATAAATGCAATAAATAACACAAACAAGCAACCTAAACTAATCCTAGAACGCTAGGAAGGACTCGCTTAGGGACGATGGACCAGCATAGGTCTACATCTCGTGTTCCCCAGCAGAGTCGCCAGCTGTCGCATCCTGCGAAAAATCAACCGGCGAGCCTCGAAATAAAAACACACAGAGCCGCCACTAAACGTTATTTATCCCAAGATAGGGAAAGGAAACGCTCAGAGAAACCTGGAAAGACGTGGTCTCGCGACCAGAGAGAAAAGGTTCGGGAGTCGGTTACGCAAGGGGAAGGTATTAGCACCCCTCACGTCCTAGGTACTCCTAGGGATCCACGTCCTAGAATAAAGAAAAGGTTGCTATACACATACATCACACACACACACAGGGAACGCAGGTGGGGTTAGGAGAAACGGGCTCGATAAGGCGTCGCACCTTATGCCTACATATCTTGTCTGGAACAAGAATCAGAGCCACTGTAGTTCGGCTTACGCACGCCAAACAACACAAAACAACACAAACAAGCAAGCGTGGCAAACATGGAGCCCGACAACCACTGGATGGAATTACGTCGGCATCCGAACCAAAACATGTACAAAACGGCAAACGTGGAGCCCGACTGCCAATCACTGGGCTTACGTCGGCATCCGAGCCAAACACACATAAAAGATAACAAATAAATAAAAAGGCGCCCGGAGAGGTCTCGCACGACCTCCTGCCTACATACCTTGTCTGGAACAAGGATCAGGGCGATGTAGTTCCCCTGAAAGGAAAGAAATAACATGCAAACTAGTAGGGAGTCTGGAACTCGAGCCTACAAGTCATCAAGCAAGCCAGAAGAGACGCCGAGACGTCAGAAGAAATGGCACACACAGACTAACAGGGAGTCGGGAACTCGAGCCTGATAGCTGCCAAACAAAACACACGCAAAAAAGAAAAGGGTGCCCGGAGTGGTCTCGCACGACCACCTGCCTACATACCTCGTCTGGCACGAGGATCAGGGCGATGTAGTTCCCCTGAAAGGGACTAAATTGCTAACCAGAAACCGGGGAAAGATACACAACTAGGGAGCTGAGACTCGAGCCTAATGTTGTCATGCATCGTTAACCCTAAGTTCGGTTTTCTATCCTACTTGCATAAGCAAACTAACCTAACCAGGAAAGAAGCTAGCACACAAGCATACAATCATATATCATCAAATGAGAACAGGTATCTCAAACAAGCATGTCAATCAGATATCCACATAACACGCACTATAGCCAACAAGGGGCTCAATCAATCAGGTTTGACTGCCGAAGCGAGTCGTCTGTACGGGCTGTGTTTGCTCTTAACCTTGCCATTACGAGGCTAAGGTGAAGCAGATGATAGGATGAAGTGAGGATCAGACCTCACAGCTCTTATCCCTAACCAGGGAGAGCTGACAAATGAGCATGGGTCCAGAATAGGGGAACCCTTATATACTCGATGACTCTGACACAACGGATCTTGGCTTTTGATCTCAATGCTACAACCATGTAATGGAGCAAGGAGAAGACTCAACTGAATAGTGGGGGACAGGTTGCTTGTCCCTACCTTCCACCAATTGCCTTACTTGAAGGGCTTTTCTGCTTGGCTTAAAAATAAACATACACAAGCATGCCCTTAAGGAGGACTTCAGACAATTGCCCGGCCCGGTAACAGCGGGTCTCCAGACTACATGAAGATTAGTAGGTTACCTCAATGCAAATTGCTATGCAAAGCAAAGCAAAGCAATAGTTCACAAGGAATGAGCAACTAAAGTACCTGGAAACAATCAAACTCAGTCAGTAATCAAGCAGACAACCATAAACAACAATCAAACAGTTTAAACAATACAACACAAAGCAAGCTCAAGGCTCAAGCCAAGCTCCAACACCTACAAAACAATGCTATGTTAGTGTACAAACATCCACAACATTAATTAAATCAACTTGTATCATTCTCCATGTACATTGCTTTTTTGATCCTGAAAAATCAAGCAAATATTAGCAACTAGACCACTAGGCCAAGCCTAGGGTCCAAAAGCAAGAAAAAACTCAAAACAGCAAGGTATCCATCATCCAATCTCAAATTAACATCAAACAAGAGCAAACATCATTGGTCTCATGTTTTATCATCCATCATGTTTAATTCATGCACAAAAAACACAAAATGAGGTCAAATGAACCACCAAGCATACAAACAGAAGTATTGCATTCAAATCCCTATCAAATAAATCCAAAAATTCTCAAATTAAATACACCTAAACAGGGGATAATCAAGGCCTACCATGTCAAATTTGAGATCAATTGGGCAAATGGAACCATGTCAATGAAAATCAACAAAAACAGTCACAATTATAGGCTCCAATTCACAACATCAATGCATACATCCACTTCAAAAATTCATATCTCATTGAAAACAAAAAAGAAATGGATGAGACCAAAACAGGGAGGTCACACAACGTGTCTAGTTCATGCATATCAAATTTCATGGCCATACAATACAATATGAGGATTTCCAATCAATCTACCAACATGTGTCACATGAGCTTGCAAATTCAACCACCAGAAATGAAAAATCATGATCAAATTGAAAATGCAGTGAAAAATTCTACAAAATTCATACAACATCCTAACATATCAACAATTCACCATGCCAAATTTCATTCAATTCTAACATGCATAGGCTATCCAATTAAATTCAACAAGTTGACATCAAGAGGTGTGACACAAATTGTCACACCTAAGTTCCAAAATTTGCTGCTCTCTAACCAGGTATCAAAAATTCATGAAATTTACATATAAATAATCCTCAATGAGTCAAGAACCACCACAAAAATTTTCAAGAATTTATTTGCAAGCATGTGCATTTCACAATTAAAATGGTAAAGTGTATCAAAATGTGACATACATTAAAAAAGCCTATGCCAAATAAAATATTTGCCATGCACAACTTTGACCAATAGGTCAAAAATAATCTACAGAAGTCAACAAAGTCAACATAAAAATTTCCACAATTTTCTGATTTTTTACTATTTTTTATGCATTTTTTAATGTGTTAAATATTTTCTAAGAATTAAATGAATTAATTAAAATATCAGTGGCATATTTGTAATTATAATTGGCGGGAGCGGGAAACAACAAATTTGAAAATTCAAATGCATTTTTGGATCAAACACGCTACAGTCATCGTTCTCACTCCAACATTTTCCAGAATCCTCAAGAAATTGATGAACACAAAATCTTCACAGAAATTAGCATGCATATAACCAATCGAACCGTCTAAGAACACACAACACGAATATCATCTTAATTTCTCCTAAAAGTTCCTAAATCATGCGAATCGAAGAGGTTAGGGTTTTGGTTCATAATTTCAAATCCAGATTTCGCACGCTATAGTTCACTATTTCACAAACCAAGCACATCACCATACTCTACGCAGCATGCTCTTTCAAACGCATATGAACATTAAGCATTTCATGAGATTCGAAAACTTGACATACCTGGAATGGCAGTGATGTATTGATGCTCCTCGCGTGCTTTTCTCCACAAACAGATGTAGAACAATCCTCCAGATGCTAAATCCAATGCTTAGGTTTGATGGAATAGGCTTCTAATGCTCAAAATTCGAATTCACCATTGATGGAGTCATCTTGTACAATCGAGAATCAGTGCTTGATTGATGATGAGAAGCCAAAACAGCTCGAGCATGTGATGATTGGAGACCAATGCAAAAAGAATTTCCAAGATTAGGCAAGAATTGAGGAAGATTGAAGGATTTGAGGGTTTTGTGTTCTTGAGGATTTTTTGAGAGAATGAAGAGTTTTCAGATCTGTTTTGGGGAATTGTGAATTCTGTTATGATTAGATGATGATTATGAATATATACTTCAACTTAATCCACACTTAATCACCTTAATTAACCAAACCAAATGTAATTAGCATAATATGGTTTAACTTAAGCAAGGGCAAAATGGCCTTTTCACTCAAGCCCTGTGACAGCTCATTGACAACTCATACATTCTCAATTGATATTTGGAGTGTGTTGGCTCAAATGAGATTTTCACTCTTGTGCATGAAGATGGTGCATGAAGTAATATGGACATGAACAGTACTGTATGAGAGCTCAAAATAGAGTTATGTATTGATACATAACACTTTTTAACAGTATGCATCGATACATAACTTGTTTGTATCAATACAAGGCACTTTTTAACAGTATGCATCGATACATAACTTGTTTGCATCGATACAAGGCACTTTTTAACAGTGTGCATCGACACATAACTCGTGTGCATCGATACATGGCCTTTTTTGCCTTGCACGCATCGATACGAAATTCGTGTGCATCGATACATGGAAAATTTTGCCATGCACGCCCGGTGGTAATTTGACCATATCTCCTCAACCGTTCATCCGATTCTCACAATCTTGGACTTTTTGAAAATGGGAGAGAAAGATCTACAACTTTCATGTTCAACAAAATTCCATTTGAAGCTTTTTTGATGGGGGAAAATTGGGTTGAAGTCGTTCCAAAATCTTGCCATCCTTTTGGAAACTTGAAACCATAGGTCATTTTTCCTTTTGGAAACCTTTGCTATGACCTCAAATCCTTCAATGTGAGTATTTGAAATGTCAAATGAGACTTGTTTGAACATGAATGGAGTATCTCTTGCCCTCTCCCTCCTCCAAATCCATCAATCCAGGCACAGTTGACCACAATTGACTTTTCTGACAGATAGATGAATTTCAGCTTGACTGATCAAATTGAGCCCCAAACTCCTGATGAAATGGCTCAACCATGAAACCCTAGCATCCATAAGCTCAATATAATCATAGAATAAACCCCATAACCATCATAAACCCCATCTCCTGATGCAGCCCTGATTGGCCCAATACAACTGATTAGGGTTGACCAGTGGTCAAAACCCTAATCTCAAGGAATGAGCTTCAATCTTCTGATGACATCCAATCATGATGATGATGATGTATCGATTCAATCAACATGAAGACCAATACCCTTTGAGAATCATAAAACCCTAATTCACAGCCCAATCCTCAGATGATCCATGATCAGTCAATAAACCCTAGGCTTGCACTTAACTTCCTCATCTTCTGATCAAGACTTGGGAAGATGGCTTGCACAATGTAACCACATGATATGCAATATGGAATGCCTAATGCCCTAAAATGATATGTATAATGATAATGCTAGTCCCAAGAGAGGAGGGCAAATTTTGAGGTGTTACACTTTGTTTTCGGTCGTTTATCCATTTAACAACCTACAACCCGGTTATGGATAATCTTCCATGCGAGTGTATTATCTACGTTTTGACGGCTATAGATAATATGTCTCATGATTTTCCGGTATTCAGACCGAAGAAGTTTCCGACGATCAGGTCGATGTACTTATGATTTTCCGGTATTCAGACCGAAGAAGTTTCCGACGATCAGGTCGATGTACTTATGGCACTCAGGCCAATTTTCCGGTATTCAGACCGAAGAAGTTTCCGACGATCAGGTCGATGTACTTATGGCACTCAGGCCAATTTTCCGGTATTCAGACCGAAGAAGTTTCCGACGATCAGGTCGATGTACTTATGGCACTCAGGCCAATTTTCCGGTATTCAGACCGAAGTGGCGTTCAGGCCAATTTCCGATTTTCAGATCGAAGAAGTTTTCCTCCTCTCCGTTGGTGTCAATAAACGTCGAGTTTTTCCCAATCATCCGTTGATGATTTGGTTGTGTTCACTCTCCCTAGTAGAGTTTCCTCCTCTCCGTTGGTGTCGATAAACGTCGAGTTTTTCCTAGTCATCCGATGATGTCTAGTTGTACCCCTCTCCATGCAGAGTTACCTCTCCGTTGGTTTCGATAAACGTCGAGTTTTTCCCGATCATCCGTTGATGATTTGGTTGTGTCCTTCTTCCCTAGTGAAGTATTCCTCCTCTCCGTTGGTGTCGATAAACGTCGAGTTTTTCCCGGTCATCCGTTGATGATTTGGTTGTGTTCACTCTCCCCAGTAGAGTTTCCTCCTCTCCGTTGGTGTCGATAAACGTCGAGTTTTTCCTATTCGTCCTATGACGTCTAGTTGTACCTGTCCCCACGTGGATTTACCTCTCCGTTGGTCTTGGTAAACGTTGAGTTTTTCCCATTTCGTCCGTTGACGTATGGTTGTATCTCTTCCAGTCATTCATTAATGTCTGGTTACCTCTCCGTTGGTCTTGGTAAACGTTGAGTTTTTCCTAGTTGTCCGTTGGCATCTAGTTGTGATTTCTTTTTCCATTCATCATCGTTGTGATGTCTGGATGTGGTCGTACCCTTTGAAAACAAAAAAAACCAAAAAATATACCTAGTAATAAATATCAAATCCCAGTGGACGTTTCCATTATTGGATCCCTGTATTGTACAAATTCTACGGTTCTTTGGTATTCAATCCCTGTTTACCCTGAAAGTCTGACAGCCATTGCTATCATCCGTTCGGGTTCCCAGCTGATTGAATAGGGGCAGCTGTAGCACCTCAAATTTGCACCTATCATTGTACATACATTCTTATATTAGGTCATAACATAACATGGTCCACTGCATAGCATTGCATTGTCCCTTTGCCTCAAGTGCAAGCCAGTCAGAAGAATTAGGTCAAACTGATCAGGAGATCAGTTAATCAAGCAAGCAAGTGCAATTTCCAAGGAGCCAAGGCCCTAGGGTTGGTCCAACATGTTCACATGACTTGGGGATCCATTTGAAGTGTTTAGGTCAAAGATTGGATGCTCAGAAGTCATCAGTCCATGCACAATCAGTCAGAAACCCTAAAAAGTCAAACTTGGTCAACTGTGATTGATTTTATGGTTTTGATGGATGGATTTGGTTTGAGAGAGCTTATTCATGTCCAAATAGGCCCCATATATCATGTCAAACATCAGCATTGAAGAATTTGAAGCCAGACAAGAAATTTCCAAAAATAGAAACTTGACCTGTAATTGGAATTTGCCAAAAATGGAAACTTCTTGATCCTAGACTTACATCATGATACAAGCTTCAAATGAATTTTTGCCCAACATGAAAGTTGAAGATCTTGTTCTCCCATTTCCAAAAAGTCCAAGAACACTCAATTCCCATGTATGGTTGGCAAGTTATGATCAAATCATTTTCAAATATTTGTGAACTTCAAAAGGCCATATCTCTCAAACCATTTGGCCAAATTTGGTGGGGTTTTTTCCTACAAGTCATATTTGATCCCCTCTTTCCAAAAATGTCATCATCATGCATCAAAACATCACCATTCAAAATGGCCTTTTTGGACTTGCATTAATTAATTTCAAGTGTGGTGCAAAAGTGATTTTGTGAAATAACCAATTTTAACACATTTGGCCAATTGGAATAGGTCTGAAATGATATTTGAAACTTGTCCAAGGCCCAATTTCGCAGCATTTGCTCATGTACCATGCCCTTAGGCCAAAATGCTCCAATTAGCAAAATTGCTCATTAAACCAAATCATGATTAATACTCCATTAGCCAACACAAAACAGAGGTATAAGAGCTCATTTTCTGTCAATTCCAACCCTAGCAGCCAACATTACACAAACAGAAACTCATCCTCTCAAAAAAGTCTCAAATTATTCATTTTGGATTTCTGATCAAAACACCAAAGAAGCACGAATTTGCTTGTTTGTTCCCTCCTTAACCAACACATTGGAAGCATTTTATGGCCATGAATCCCAACTGGAAGCTCATTTCGAGTTCTGTTTTCTCCAAGCTCCATCAATGGTGATTTTCGATTTGAGCATTTTCAAAGGCTGTTGAGCTACAAGTCACTCTCCATTCATCATTTCCAACCACAAGGAGCATCTGTTTTGGCCTCTTGCAACCAGAAAACCACAATCCAACTCAGCTCTTCAAATCTGGTAGGTATTTCGAATCTCTCATTTCTTGAAATGATGCTATGCACTGTGTAGATCTTACTTAGCTGGTTGTTTTAAGCTTTGAATCATGTCAAATGGTTGCCTATGCTAAAAGATATGTTGACTTGAAATCTGATGTGTGAATGTGTTTATCTTCGATTCATGATTGTTAGTGTGTTTTAAGGAAAATGAATGATGGATTCTTGATGTGTGTGGTGTACTGGTTCTAGTGATATGTTGGATTCCAATTTCTGGGCATTTCGAATTTCACGAGTTTGGGGAAGGAGATGATGATAGCACTGTACATGATGAACCCTAGAATTTCCAGATTTTCTTTCCCTGTTCACGTGCTGCATGAGCCTCACTACTGTTTCATTGGCATGGGCCAATCAGAACATTCCATTGTTCTGCCTTAAACGCGGCGTTTTATTAAGTTGTCCAAGATATTACAAAAATGCCATCGGTCCTATTATTTTAAATTAATTCATTTATTTGTTTCAATGTTTATTTCATTTTGGTTCAACAACTTACAAAAATCATATCATCATCATCTTTGATCCAAATTTCATGAAATTTTTTGCATTATGCTCTGCTTTATCTCTCCTTATTTATCATGATTTTTCCAGAATTTTTGGATGAGTGGATTTTTTATTATGCTAGGGTTTGTGACATGTATCCATTTTTTGTACATTTTACCAAATCATTTGTGAAATAGTGATGATTTATCCAATGGCCCTGAAATTTTTTGTACGCAAACTAGACTCATCCATGGTGATTTTGGAGTAGAGTTTGTGAATTTATCTTATCTGGATTGTGAGTTGTGAATTTTTGAAGTAGGGTGTGACAATTTGTGTCACACCATTGATGTGTAACTTGATGATTTTTGATACCATGCTTCTTGACCTCCAATTGATCTGAATTTTTGCATGAACCTACTCTTGTATGTCTAGTTCACATGGGATTTTTCTTGGATTTATTTGTGCCATTTTCCATTTGTTTGAGATTTTGTCCCCTGTTTGACCAAAATGTTGACCTTATGTGATGCATGTGCCCATTTGTTTTGTGAAATGCTCATACTTTATTAGATGGACATGAAATTTTACATGAGATGACTAGACATCCGAAGCTTTGCCATGGTTTTAGTCCCATTCATTTATCATATGCCATCTCTGTTTTATGAATTTTTCAAGTTGATGCATGTTTGGTTGACTTCCTTGAGCATGTTCAAAATTGGTTTGACTTTCTGATTTTCATTCACTGCCTTCCACTTGTCCAAATGAGATGAAATTTGACATGCTTACCATGCTATGTGTTGTGATTGATCATGATTTATTTGGTGATTTTTGGAAATGTTTTAGTTTGCTTTTGATGCAAGTCTTTCTGTTGACTCCTATGAGCTTCTGTTTGCTATACCTTGACCTAAATTGTTCATGAAATGATGATAGTGATTGATATGAATGTGAACCAAATTGGCATTGATTCTTGATTGTTTGAACATGATTTTGGATGCTTGCCCTTTGCTGTTTTGACTTTTTTCATTCCCTTTTGACCCTAGGCTTGCCTTAGTGGTCCTGTTACTTACCTTTGAGTTCATTTTTTCAGGTTGATCAACAAATGACCAATGAGACCATTTCTTTTTGATTGAGCTTGCTTGAATATCATTGACTAACTTGTTTGTTTTGTAGGTGGCTTGGCTCACATGCCTTAAGCCTTGTGCTTTGCACATCTATTTGCTTCTGATTAACTGTTGATGTCTGTTTCTTTTTGCTTTGTCTGAAGTTGTATACTAACATCTGCTTGACTATTTCAGGTGCTTTTAGTTGCTCAGTTCCTTGTGAACTTTTGCTTTGCTTTGCTTGTATAAGCAATTTGCATTGAGGTATACTTCTAATCTTCATGTAGTCTGGAAGACCTGGTCTGTTACTTGGCCAGGCAACTGTCTGAAGTCCTCCTTAAGAGGCAATGTTTGTGTATGTTTACAATTTGTCCCTGTACATAGTCAAAGACCTCCTAAGTGAAGAGGCAATTGGCAGAACCCAAGGGATATGCAACCTATCCCCTGTTATTCTGTGTGTCATCTGCTTTGCTCACACCACTGTGTTGACGCATTGCAGATACAAACCCAAGATCTTGTACAATTGTACAGTTGAGTCAGTTTCAAATGTGTAGAAGGGTTCCCACTTTCTGAACCCACACATTCTTGTCTTAAGCTCTCCCAGGCCAGGGATAAGAGCTGTGAAGTCTTATCTTCACTCACCTCTCATCTGCTTCACCTTAGCCCCTCAATGGCAAGGTTAAGAGCAACATCTACCCAATTCCAGAGGTTTGTTTGTTGAGGTTGATATGACCCCTCGACTAAAACCTAGCCTTGATGTGTGAGCCCCTTGTTGGTGTGTTTATTCTATGCTGTATGTGCTTGTGTGGTGTGATTGTATCCCCTAGGTTTGCTAGACTCCGCGTAGTCTCGTTTGCATGTCAATTAAGGTAGCACGGTTCCTTCGTATAGGACTTCCTTTCTTGCTTGAGCTTTCCTAAAACACAAACAAACATTATCCCCTCTTAAGGATACGTTAGGTCCTTCTACTACAGGTGAGTAAGTCTCCAAAGGTCGAGCATCAGGTAGATTGCGCAGTGACGTTGTCCACTTAAAAAACACAAACCAACGGGAATAGTTCAGCCGAACTACGGCAACTCTGATTCTCATGTCCAGATGAGATACGTAGGCACGAGATGCGATGTCTTGTCGAGTTTGACTAACAACTAACACTAATTCTCTTCTCTCGCCCTCGTTGCGATTGAGACCTCCCCTTTCTCTTGCCCTAGTTGCAATCGAGACCCTTGCTTCCTGTGCAAGTTAGGTTTGGTGTGGCTTGCTTCCTGTGCAAGTCATGATTAGGATAGGCTTGCTTCCTGTGCAAGTTAGCTAGAAACCTTAACTTAGGGACGACTTTGCATGACAACATCTAGGCTCGAGTCGTAGTCTCCCTAGTGTTGTGTCTCCCTCTGTTATCTGGTTAGGCTAGTCCTTTTTCCCTGCGTAGGGGAACTACGTCGCCCTGATCCTCATACCAGATGAGGTACGTAGGCAGGAGATGAGCTGATCTCTCCGGCCGCCCTTTTTCTTTTTTGTGTGTGTTGCTTGACAGTTATAGGCTCGAGTCCCCGACTCCCTATTAACTTGTTGTGTTGTTGTGTGCTTGGAAGCTGATGTAAGACCATCGAGTGGCATTCAGGTTCCAGTGTGGGTTTGTTTGGTTCGGATGCTGATGTAAGTCCAGTGATTGGCAGTCAGGCTCCATGTTTGCCAGTGTTTGTTTGTGTGCGTGTCAGCCGAGCTACGAATGCTCTGATTCTCCTTCGTCAAAGGAGATACGTATGCATAGGATGCGACATCCTAGCGAGCATGTGTCGTTTCCCCATTCCGAACTACTTCGACTCTGATGTCTATGCCTGATAGACTAAGTAGGCCCAGGATGCGGTATCCTGCCGAGTCAGTTTCGGTCTTGTTTGTTTTCTTGTGTCTCTTTCAGCCAGTGTGTGTGTGTGTGAGCAGCGTTTTAGCAACCATTTTCCTTTCTATTGTGCGTGGATCCCGTCGAGTACGACGGATGCGTAGGGGTGCTAATACCTTCCCTTCGCATAACCGACTCCCGATCCCATTCTCTTTGGTCGCGAGACCATGTCTTTTCCAGGTTTACTCTGAGCGTTTCCTTTCCCTCTTTTGGGATAAATAACGCACGGTGGCGGCTCTGTTGTTCTTGTTTTCCCGCCGGTTTTTCGCGTAATGCGACAAGCGGTATCTAGCAACACATCACTGCTACCCAAGACACGAAAATGTCATGTGATTTGACAAATCCTTTTTGTGATAATACTTATGTGTATAATTACCTTTTGCCCTTATGTATATATTGAACACGAGGCATAGACCATGTCATCCTTGTCCAGTTCAATATTGGGCCCATAGATATTTCTCCTGTTACGCAGGATGGGAAAATTCCATCTAGGTCACTCATGTCCCTTAGTATGCTTCATGGAGTACCCATCAACTGTCGTTATGGTCATCCAGTTACGGACAATGTTTGATCAGCAATAAGGCACCTGACTCTACATCTAGGGTCCATAGTTGTTTCAGGTTGATGGGTGGTATACACCATTATCACCATGAGAATAACTTTTGACACTTTGCATAACATTCTATATAGTATTCTCATAGAGGGTCAATCCAGTATAAATATTACTCTTAATATTCATACATATATTTAAGACTTGATAACTCCTTATCCATGATCCATGAGATGTGATCATCAGTCTATATACATAATACTCTTAATGCTTTAATGTTATCCCATTTCACAATAAAGCTCGACTACGGATACTGTAAGAATAGTGTCCTTATGTTTAATGGAATCTCATGATTAAGTCACACTTGATACATTAAACAAACTACCTATTCTAGGGACTTTATTAAACAAACATAATAAAGAAAAATCCTTTTATTATTAATAAATAATTTGATACATGTACCAAAAGTATTGGCCTCTAGGGCTTACACCAATAATCGCCCACTAGCACTAGAGCCAATCAGGCATACCCCTAATGCCCATAGATCTAGTATGGCCATCATGCTTCAGTTGCGCAAGAGGCTTTGTTAGTGGGTCAACAATATTGTCAAGTGTAGGTACTATGCATATTTTCACATCTCCTATATCTATTATCTCTCAAATAAGGTGATAACGCCTAAGTATGTGTTTGGATCATTGGTGAGATCTAGGCTCCTTAGCTTATGCGATAGCACCATTGTTATCACAATAGAGATCAATGGGATCCACAATGCTAGGAATTATGCCAAGTTCACTAATGAACTTTTTGATCCAAACAGCTTCCTTTGTTGCACTTGAGGCAGCAATATACTCGGCCTCGATTGTAGAATCAGCAACTGTATCTTGCTTTGAACTTTTCCAGCTCACAGCGCCACCGTTTAAGCAAAACACATAACCAGTTTGCGATCTAAAGTCATCCTTATCTGTCTAGAAGCTAGTATCGGTGTATCCAATTACAGCAAGCTCTTCCTGACCTCCATATATCAAGAATAAGTCCTTATTCCTTCTCAAATGCTTAAGGATATTCTTGACAGCTACCTAATGAGCATCATCGGGATCAAATTGTTACCTATTCATTGCACTTAAAGCATACAAGACATCTGGTCAAGTACATAACATGGCATACATGATAGATCCTATTGTAGATGCATATGGAATCTTATTCATGCAATCCCTTTCTTCCTTAGTTGAAGGGGATTGTGTTTTTGATAGACACATGCCATGTTACATAGGTATGAATCCTTTCTTGGAATCATGCATATTAAAGCGTCTCAGCACTTTGTCTATGTATGTACTCTGACTTAGGCCAAGCAGCTTTTATGATCTATCTCTATAGATCCTGATTCCTAATATATAGGCTGCTTCACCTAGGTCCTTCATAGAAAAGCATTTCCTTAATCAAAACTTTACTTGTTGTAGGGTAGGGACATCGTTTCCAATGAGTAATATGTCATCTACATATAATACCAGGAAAACTATCTGACAATGATTCTGCTCAGCAGTTCTTAACATGGCTAGCAGTTCAGGAAGAGATTTGTCCATATCATTCATATTGAAATTAAGGACAAATTGATTGAATCTATCAGACAATGATTGCAAGATCAAATCATTCGCAAGTTCCTTTCCGAGGGGAAAACCCAATCTCTTAAGGTTCTCCACATACCCAATCATCTTGAGCACATGGGGACCTACAGGGGCTCCCTCAGCTAACTTGCCTTGAAAAAGGGCTTTTGAAACTTCAAACCTTTCATGCCTTGCTTGCTATTGATAGAGCATCTTCAGGTGTTTGATCATATCGAACGCTGCCATGTTATCATGTTGCTTTTGCAACTCCGAGTTCATGGTAGCTAGCATGAGGCAAGCAGTTTCATTGGCATCATCGACATGCTTCTTATAAGAATCTCTTTCTGCCTTAGGTGCAGAACTAGGATGTTCCTCTTTGGGAACAGATTTCTCCAAGACATACAGCTTTCTATCATGTTTGAGGATAATCCTCAGATTTCGGTGTCAATCCAGAAAATTTGTCCCAGACAATTTTTCCTTGTCAAGGATTGATCATAAAATGTTGCTAGAGGTGTTTGTTATCATGGTAATCTACATGAAAATAATGAAAATATAAGTATCAATGACATATTTAATTAGGCCTTTAATTAAATATGCTCCAACTATTTTACTCAAAACAAATGACCCTCACCATTTGATTCGGAAAATCCTGTTGGAAGATTTTCTAGTGGGTCTAGATCCACATTTCACTTTGTTTTAAGTCCGCGTAGTCGGATTACATAAAACATGGTTATTTAGGTAGGAATTCCTTCCAATTATATCTAATACAACTCTCGAATATTTCAGTTGGGTGAATAACTCCTTATTCCAATCCATCACATGAATCATTTCCAACTCTTGTTTCTAAACATATATAATCTTATTATAATTTATTTCGTTAAGTTTGACCCATTGTTTTAGCAATTGGATATTACAATAATCCCACCGCACCTTACTAATATAGAATATGCACCTCGCGTAGGCGAAACCTACATTGTTCGATACAAGTCTTGATGAGTGCTAAAACTTGGAAAGCATAAACTTAATATTTAATTTTAGGGAATTTGCAATTATTTTGATCTCATCGGCTTATTTATCATTTAAATCGTCTCTCATATGCATCAACATGCATTCACATGCATTAACATACATAATGAAACAATTATGGCCCCTAGAGCAATTATTCTCCCAAGCCAATTAGAGAACCTAAGATAACCTAATAACTATCTAAGCTTCTCCAAGCAAGATCTTCAAAGTTGTCCTCCTTTGATATCGTATTCTCCTCTTTCTTCATAACATTACATTATATAAAAGAAACTCGTTTTACATACGAGGGAATGAGATGAGAAAAGAAGTTACATTAAGAGATTAAAAGAAAGGCACAACATGTAGGTCCTATTTTAAAATCCCTAAACAAAATAAAGGAAAACTAAGGCCATAACCGACCACCACAAGACAATAATAATAAACACATTATTATTATTAATTTAAATTCTTTTAATTAATTAAAACCAAATTAAATTTCGACGATCGATCACACTATGTAGAGTTAGCCCGGGGTTCCGCTGCCCGGTCAGCGGACGGGGGGTTCCGCTGCCTAGTAAACGGACAGTGGTTCCGCTGATTGGTCAACGGACGGTGGTTCCGCTGACCGGTAAATGGACAATGGTTTCGCTGACCCATCAGAGGATGGGGGTCAAAGGGGAAGCTCCCCCTTGCAAGAATCAAACTTCAAACAGTTGTACACATTTGCCTTGCATTCTAATTCACATTCAGACTCATTCACACTTGACTATGGACTTAATTGAGTGACTTCATGGGCATGTGCACGCCCATGCAAGCATGTATCATCCATTGCCAAATTTGGAAGTTGAATATGAAGGTGAAAATATCACTTGCTACAGCTATAAATAGAGACCTCTAGCATCATAATTGAGGACCCTTGCGCGCCAGCTTTGCTCTAATACCTCAAACCCTCACATTTGAAAGGAGAAACCTGAGAATTTTCTTTGAAAATTGAGTTTGAATCTCACTGTTTTGAGATTCAAAACTCCAGGGATCCAAAGCTTTTGTTCAATTCTAAACCACTTCTGCAAGCTTTCTGAGTGAGATCAAGAAATAATCAAAGCAAGAGCAATCGAGTTCTGCATAACATTGATGGTATTTTCCAGATTTTTTCTTCTCTTCAATTCTCTCTCGGGTCTCATCAATTCTCTTGGATCCTTGGTTGTCTGAAGTCCTACCAATGTAGGCAAGAAGATTGAGTTGCTTTGAGGTTAAATCGAAGCAACTCAGATCATGTACTTCAAATTTCAACTCCATGTATCTCTCAATATACTTAGAGTTAGGATGAATTGAGGTCAGATTCGTGATCAGTGCCATTTTAACTTTAAAATCATGTCCTTCTTTTTCATTTTTGTGATGGTGATGAGTGGACCAGTCCAGCCAAGGTCGCCTGAGAAGATGACTGGTGTTTTGCGTTGGTGATGAGCTGGATTGTCCAGAGCCACATGATCATTCCATGATGTTTTAATCACGAGCGTTAGTTTTAAATACCATTTGTATGACGCGCTGACTCGTCTACATGGTGGAACGCGCATTTGGATCCAATTGACTTGTCACCTCAATTAATGAGGGAGATCAAGTGATCCACATTTTTTCTGAATATTTAAATTTTATTTTATTTTTTAATTCATATTAATTTTAATATTGATCCAAAAAATATGAGAGTTTCACCAAAAAAAATTAAATAAAATCCTCTTTCATTTTCTGAATTAAAATTATTTTTTGCATTATTATTATTATTTTTCATGATTTAATTGATTTTGTGAATATTTTTAATTGTTTAAAAATACATTTAAGTTTCCAAAAATTATGATAAATCTCATGGACATTTCTTTGGTGTTTTGATGAGGTTTTAGTAAATTGACTAACCATTACTTAATTTAATGCATATTGTTATTTTTTTAATTGTTTAAATACCAAATTAATTGGGTAGAGCCATTTTAATTGACTTGTTGAGTGTGACTTGTGTTGTTGGGTCTTGGTCAAGGTTGATTTGACTTTGTTAGGTTAAGATCATTGGATTTAGGTGATTGATGGAATGTACATTCCATCTCCCAAAATGAATGAATGATCTTAATTTGGTAAAAGTCCTCCTTTGACCAATTTGTGTTGAATCCATTCCCCCTCCCTCTTCATTACATTCCCCTTCTTTATTCATTCATATCATGCACCTATGATATCTCTATATCCTAAGACTAGTTGATTGTAAAATCAACATGAGTATGGATGAGATTAGGTCCACCTCTTTGCATATTCTTTTTGTGTGTGGTATGTTTCATGAGCATAGTTCATCATACTATGTCTGTGACATGCATTAACACCAAAATTCTATTGCCCGACCTCAAATAGTTGTGACTTCTACATAAGTCCAATTACGATTGCTTAATACAGCGTTAAATTTGTGACACAAAAAGGCATAGCATTCTAGTTAGTGAGATTATAAGTCTCCCATCTTTCATGGTATTGTTTGGGAACTTGGACTTTTTTCCTTCCTTTGGAAGATGTCTTGGTTCAAGGACACATGCTTGTGATAAGTGGGTTGAGTGTTCTCCAAAGAATGACTTAAACAAAACAAAAGAAAAAGCAATACTACTTCTAATCAACTAACAACTAACATTTAATTTCAAATCATTTACTTTTAATGCACTTTAATTTTTAAGCTTTATTCATTTTCCATTATTCATACCATTCAAGTTGTTTATTTTAATATCATTTTCACTTTGCCCATTTGGGCCATATTTTGTGATATATTGTGTTTGGATATACTTGTGTGTTTGTGTGGTCTTTTGACCTTAATGTACATAAAAAGAACAAAAAACACAAAAAAACATTTTGTGTGGACTGTTGGTTTGATCTGATACTATTGGACTTAGAATTTAGGCAAAACTCCATATGCAAAGGAGTTGGATAATGCAAACTTTCATGAAACCAAGTGCTTGTGAAGTAAACATTCATCTGATACAATATTGAAGATCCATTTGAGTTCATCTGCAACATGGCCATTGTGAAGCTATTACTATGAACCTGTGTCTTATGCATTTTTTGAAGTCATCTGATACATGGGAAATTTTGAAGAAGATCATGGAGTTGCTAAGCTTGGATGTGGATATCTTTATTTGATGCCTTGCTCTTCATCTTTCTATTTGTGTATTGATATTGCTTAATTCTAAAAGTCCAAGGTAATTTTGGGTTTTTATATGACATTCTTGTCTATTGGATTGCAGCCCATTGGTCAGATCTTTTCAACTCTCAACTTTTAAATTTTTGCTTAGGATTAGTCTCTTCATCTCCTCCCCATTTCTTTAATTTCAAAATCTCTCCCCCTTTTTAAAATCTTCTTTGCTTGTGTTTGTTTTCTAAACTTTGACCATATTGCAAATTAGAAACTTTGGCCTTATGCCATTGCATTTTCAAACTCTTTTCTTAAATAAACTTGTAAATAAACTTAATTATACTTGTGTGGAGTAGTCCTTAAAAAGATGGCTTGAGACACATCTACTCGGTGGAGACCCTTTTGGAGTTAGGAATGTCACACAAGTTGTTTGTGGTTAGGCATTACTATCTCTGATTTGGGGTCCGAGAAGCTGAGGACCATAGAACATTTAACCCCTCTTGGCCTATTTAGGACGTAGTGTAGAGACTGTTCAAGTGCAGACTTGATAACAGTTGTTACGTGATACTACACTCAGATGAGTTTCTCTTAAGACTATTATGGGTTTATGAGTCTGTCATCCTAACCTGTAATACCCTATAGATGGAATTAAGACTCTGGGAACTTTTTAGAACATGATCTACAGGTTTTTATCCTTAGTTCACTCCTTTGGGATGGTTCATACCCAGACTCCATTCTCGTGACTCACAACAAACCCTTGATTCTTGGTTGATTCAATCAAGTCTTGTCAATATCAATGGAACTTGGGTGTTGATAAGGTGAAAACCATAATCCACCAAAATGGATGATTGATCTTGACAATGACTCGATTCATCCCTTGACCTTTGTTTGTTTTCCTTGTGTGTGATCCCTTATTTGTGATTGTTGGATTCATGCATCCATGCACATCATAACATTCTTCACACGAAAATTTCAAGGAACTGAGGTCTTATTTGCAAATATTTTCATACCATGGATTGTGGACGAAGGGACACTAAGAAGTACAGTTTCATATGTCCCGGCTTGAAAGAGTTAAGGAAGCTATCATCTTTTGTATTAGATCCCTTGGACATCAAATAACATCATGGGAAGCTTTTATCTGTGTTATCTACTAATATGGTTGAAGGACTCTTGAGTGTGTTGGTTCAGTTCTATGACCCTCTCTACCGTTGCTTCACCTTCCCTAATTATCAGCTTGTGCCTACATTGGAGGGGTATGCGCATCTCTTGGGAATACCTGTTTCTAAGAAAGTTCCCTTTAGTGGATTGGAAGAGATTCCCAGATCTCATCTTATTGCTGAAGCTCTTCATCTGACGAAGTCCGAGATTAAGGCTCATTGGGTGAAGAAAGGAGGATTGTTTGGGTTGACTTCTGAGTTCCTCATTAAAGAAGCTACTGCCTTTTCTCAAGCCGGTAGTGTGGATGCTTTTGAAGCCATCTTTGTGTTGCTCATCTATGGGTTGGCTTTGTTCCCTAACATTGACAGTTTTGTTGATGTTAATGCCATTAGAATTTTCTTGATTGGGAATCATGTGCCTACTTTATTAGGTGATATGTACTTATCTTTGCATCTAAGGAATTCTAAAGGTGGTGGAACGGTCGTTTGTTGTGTTCCTCTTCTGTACAAGTGGTTTATTTCTCACTTGCCTCAGACGCCTGCTTTTATGGAGAACAAATAATGTCTAAGGTGATCTCAGAGACTTATGTCTCTCACTAATGATGATATAGTTTGGTATTATTATTCATTGAGTAGAATGGAGATTATTGATTGTTGTGGTGAATTCTCTAATGTACTTCTCATTGGTACACAAGGAGGAATTATCTACAACCCTGCTTTGGCCCGTCGTCAACTTGGGTTCCCCTTGAGAGACAAACCTAATAACACTTTGTTAGAAGGTCTTTTCTATCAAGAGGGTAAAGATACCTAACATTTGAAGCAGAAGATTGTGCATGCTTGGCATAATGTACATAGGAAAGGAAGATCCGAGCTTGGTCCGTGCAATTGTGTAGCTTTGGGAGCTTACACTCTTTGGGTGAAGAGGGGGGATTTGGAGTTGAAGATACCTTATGCTTGTGAAAGACCTATGTATTTGGTTGTGGTTGAGCCATTAACTCTCCCTAACCAAGATGTAGAGGAGTTGGAAGATGTGCTCGCTAAGATGAAGCAAGAGAAAGATATGTGGGAAGAGTGTTTCCATGCTTTGAGCAGAAAGCATGAGGAGTTGCAGCTTGAGTCTAAGGACAAAGATGCACTTATTGAGCTTCTTGAAGACCGAGTAACAAAGAGACAGAGAAAACCAGAGGTTTCATCTTCCTCTAGTATGCCTCAGCCTTCCATTGCTTGGAAGAAGATTGTTGATCAACTTGTCCTCGAGAAGACTCAGATGAAGGCTTCTTTTGAGGCCGAGCTCCGACGCATTCAAAGGAAGTACGTGCCTGCGGCTAGATCTTCTGATGTTGTTATTAGGGATCCTTAGGATGATTAGTCTCCTTTACTCTTGTATTTTTTGTTTCTGGAATTGTACTCAGTGTAATCCTTCCAATTATATAAATAAAAGATATTTTTATGGTCATATCAAATTATTGCAATTATTGTTAAATATATATATTTGCAAATAATATAGTAAGTTTCTTGAAAATAAAAACAATCAAACATTTAATTTCATGCATCATTTTCATAGTAGGTTTCTCTTACGCCAGATGTCTTATTGGTATTTCTTTTGTACTTCAGCCAAGTTGACTCATCGATACAATACCTGCGCCAATCACTCAAAGATTATAGAGCATCTAGAGCAAGAGAACAAAGACTTGAAGGACAATATTGTTCGTCTGAATGCCATGATGGAGTCAGTGCTAGCCGCTTAGAGCCAGTCTTCTCCAACGCCTACAACTCCTCCTCCTCAGAGAACTGTCATTTCTGAGGTTGCTACCTCTACCATTCCTGCAACTGTTGCTCACTTTGCGCCTAACATACCTGCCGGATTCCCGTGGGGAATGCCACCCAATTTCGTGCCTGAAGGTTTTGCGCTTACTTTTGCTTCCATGCCGGCATCTAGCCCGGTCATGTCTGTGCCACCACCTGTTGTGCATACTCTACCCCGTGTGGAAGAAACCATCTATCATTCTGAGCCATATGAGGGCCTTGATGTGTATGAGAAGATGGATGAAATGAAGGATCAATTCCTTGAGTTTCTTAAGGAGTTGAAGACTTTGAGGGGTAAAGATCTGTTTGGTAAGAGTGTTGCGGAACTTTGTTTGGTTCCAAATGTTAAAATCCCGATGATGTTCAAAGTGCCTGACTTTGAAAAGTTCAAGGTAAATACATGTCGACTCTGTCATCTTGTGATGTACGCCAGAAAGATGTCGACTCAAACCGACAATGATCAGTTGTTGATCCATTATTTTCAAGACAGTTTGACAGATGCCGCTTTGAGGTGGGACATGGGATTAGATACTGTGAGAATCCGCACATTCAATAATTTAGGCGAAGCAGATAGAGATCAGTTGTGGTCGTTGTATCAGAAAGACAAAGAGACGTTTAAGGAGTATGCTCATAAATGGAGAGAGCTTGCTGCTCAGATTACCCCTCCTTTGGAAGAGAAGGAGATGACCACGATTTTTCTCAAGACCCTTAGCTCATTTTATCATGAGTGGATGATTGCTAGTGCCCCCAGTGATTTTACCGAGATGGTAAACATGGGGATGAGGTTAGAAGAAGTTGTCATCCAGCAAGACGTATGGTAATAGTTTTGGTAAGAAGAAGGAGAGCGAAGCTAATGCATTGTCCCAGTATTTTCTAACAATCAGTCAACATCAATTCAACAACAGCAACGTCAACAACAACAGCCACAACAACGAACAAACACCTACAACAACAACAATACCAACAATCATCTTCAACAACAACAAAACTTTGAGAGGAAGAATGTCTCTTTTGACCTATTCCTAAGAGATACGCAGAATTGTACCCATCGTTGGTTCTCAAGAACCTATTGCAACCAAGAAACCCACCTCAAATCCCTGAACCACTTCCATGGGGGTATAAACCGGAACTCCGTTGTATTTTCACCACGGAGCTCTCGGTCATGATATCGAGAACTATTACCCTCTAAAGTATGAAGTCCAGAAGCTGGTTAAAAGTGGAATGGTGTCCTTTGAGGACCGTGCGCCGAACGTCAAAGCTAATCCACTACCTGCCCATGGGAACTCATCTGTTAATATGGTGGACGGCTGTCCTAGGGAGTTCAAGGTATTTAATGTACGCTTTATTAGAAGGTCCTTGGTGACGATGCACAAGGATATTTGCTCGGTAAGCGATTGCGAGCATGACCATGATTGTTGTGATATCTGCAGTGTCAATCCCAAAGGTTGTATGGTTGTGAAGAGAGACATCCAGAAGTTGATGGATGAAGGTTTGATTCAGATTGTCCAGTCCCATCATGTATATGATGATGTGAATGTTATAGTCCCAATATTCAAGACTCCTGAGAGAGTAGTAATCCAGTACGACAACAACAATAGTAACAACGTCAGCAATAAATCGGTATCATCGTTGGTTATACGGTTAGCGGACCCTGTTCCGTATGCATCCGATAAGGCTGTCCCATATCAGTACAATGCTACCATGATAGAGAATGGTCAAGAGGTTCCTTTGCCTACGACCAGTTCTGTTGTGAGCATTGCTAATGTGACTAAGGTGACCCATAATGCTCGAGTCTTTGGGTTAGTGTTTTCGAAGAATGTGGAAGATATATCTGTTAGCAAGAAGGTTGATGCGCATGTGGTAGATTTTGCTAGTGTTCCAAAGTGTCAGTCTGGTGAATCCAGCGGTTTGAAGCCTAGCGATGATGATGAGGTGCTTCGTTTGATCAAAAAGAGCGAGTTCAATATGGTGGAGCAACTTCTCCAAACCCCCTCCAAGATTTCAGTGTTGTCTCTGCTAATGAACTCAGAAGTGCACAGAGAAGCAATACAAAAATTTCTAGAGCAAGCTTATGTGGAACATGATGTTACGGTGGATTAGTTTGATCATATTATAGCTAATATCACTTCTTGCAACAATCTCAGTTTCTATGATGAAGAACTCCCCGAGGAGGGTAGAAATCATAACTTGGCTCTACACAGTTTTATGAATTGTAAAGATGACGCTCTATTGAATTTGCTGGTAGACACCGGGTCTTCATTTAATGTGCTTCTGAAGTCAACTCTGTCGAGGTTGTCATACCAAAGAGCTCCTATGAGATATAATTGTGTGATTGTCAAAGCTTTTGACGGTTCTCGCAAGACTGTGATCGGTGAAGTGCACCTTCCAGTGAAGATAGGTCTGAGTGAC
Organism: Lathyrus oleraceus; assembly: GCF_024323335.1. NCBI lineage: Eukaryota > Viridiplantae > Streptophyta > Magnoliopsida > Fabales > Fabaceae > Lathyrus > Lathyrus oleraceus. The sequence continues at coordinate 394,695,870 of NC_066580.1, read as the reverse complement.
TTCCAAATTACTTTCCAAGTAATGGATATCCACTCGGCCTGTAGTTGCGTATTGGGAAGGCCATGGATTCATAAGGCAGGAGCCGTTACTTCAACGTTGTATCAGAAATTAAAATTTGTTAAGAATGGGAAGCTAGTTATTGTTTGTGGGGAAAAGGCATTGCTGGTCAGCCACCTGTCATCTTTCTCTTATGTAGAAGATGAGGATGAGGTTGGAACTTTGTTCCAAGCCTTATCTATTGCTGAAGAAAAAAGAGTTGGGGCACCTATGTCCTCATTTAAAGATGCATAGAAAATTATTGAAGTGGTAAGTCTGATCAGTGGGGACAGATGGTGGAGGTCTCCGATAATAAGAGCAAAGTTGGTTTGGGTTTTCAACAAGGTTCATCAGTGGTTAGAGTTGAAGATGCACAACCCAGTTTCCGTAGTGGAGGGTTCATTCATGGTAATGAACAACACTTAGCTTCTCTAATCAAGGGTGATGAAGACGAAGACTGCACCAATTTTATGATGCATTGAAAAGCTTGCAATAATTGGACTACTGTTGATATTCCTGTTATTATGCATCGATATAAATAATTGCTTTTATTTATTTTTGAAAATCCTTCTCCTATGCCTAAGGGAGAAGTGAGCATTGTTAGGCATTTCAAATTTGATCATCAATAAAATATAATTCTATTCATCCACATCTATGATGTTTTATTTTTACTTTTTGCTTTTTCTGAAAGTGGTAATCACAAAAAACATAAATAAATAAATACAATTGTCCATCTGCATAATATTTAATCACCAATTCAATTCTCTAAAATCAAAATATCAAATCATTATCCAGGTTGGTTCCTAACCCCATTGAATACAATGATCCTTCTCTTTCTCCAAATTTTGAATTCCCTATATTTGAGGCCGAGGAGGAAAGTGATGAAGAACTAAGTGATGAATTGTATCATATTCTTGAGCATGAAGGAAAAGCCATCCAGCCATTCAAAGAGAAGATTGAGTTAGTCAACTTGGGTTCCGAGGATGATGTGAAGGAAGTCAAGATTGGATCTCGACTGTATACTGAAGTGAAAAAGGGGTTGATTGATCTTCTCCGAGAATATTCAGATGTGTTTGCTTGGTCCTATCAAGACATGCTTGATTTGGATTCTGAGATCGTGGAGCATAGATTATCGTTAAAGCCAGAATGCCTGCAGTCAAGCAGAAGTTGAGGAGGACTCATATTGATATGGCAATAAAGATCAAAGAAGAAGTGCAGAAACAGATTGATGTCGGTTTCCTTATGACTACTGAATATCCGCAGTGGGTGGCCAATATTGTGCATGTTCCGAAGAAAGATGGAAAATTCAGTATCTGTGTTGATTATAGAGATTTGAATAAAGCCAATCCAACAGATGATTTCTCTGTACCGCACATTTATATGTTGGTAGACAATATAGCTAAGTTCAAAGTCTTTTCATTTATGGACGGATTTTCTAGATATAATCAGATCAAGATGGCACCCGAAGATATGGAGAAGACCACATTCATTATACCTTGGGGAACATTCTGTTTTAGAGTGATGCCTTTCGATTTAAAGAATGCTGGTGCAACTTACCAAAGAGAAATGACTACTCTTTTTCATGATATGATGCGTAAAGAGATCGAAGTCTATGTCGATGACATGATTGCTAAATCTATTGATGAAGAGGAACATGTTGAGCATTTGTTGAAACTATTCCAGTGGTTGAGGAAGTATAAACTCCGCTTGAATCCCAATAAGTGTACTTTTGGTGTTCGTTCTGGTAAGTTGTTGGGCTTTATTGTCAGTGAGAAAGGTATTGAGGTTGATCCTGCCAATGTCAAAGCAATACAAGAGATGCCTGCGCCCAAAATCGAGAAGCAAGTCAGAGGTTTTCTCGGTCGCTTGAATTATATCTCAAGATTCATTTCACACATGACTGCCACATGTGCGCCTATATTCAAGCTTCTTCGGAAAGATCAGTATTGTGATTGGACCGAAGATTGCCAGAACGATTTTGACAATATCAAAGAATATCTACTTGAACCTCCGATTTTGTCTCCGCCTGTTGAAGGAAGACCATTGATCATCTATTTGACTGTGCCTGACGAGAGTATTGATGACACTGAAATACACCGTATTTTCGACTCCGATTTCGCATGCATTCTAGTTTTTTTTTTATCGTTTTGTTATGTTATTACTATGTTTCTCTTTGTTTTCAGGTTTTCAGTCTAATCGGAGCCCCGATCGAGAAAAGGAGTGAAAACGAGCTAAAAACCCTAAAATTCAGCATTTTACACTTGTGGCTCCCACTGTGGCTGGCGCCATGGGCCCAGCCATGACGTGTCACAGCTCAACTTCCCTCAACTGCCACATTCCCCACTACCTCCACTTAGGCGCCACACTTTGCTCTTGTGGCGGGCGCCACAAGAAGGAAACTTTTCCCTCCCAATTTCAAACTGAAGGGCATCCTTGTCTTTTCCATTATTTTACTTGCCTATAATAGAGACTCGAATTCATTTGTTTAATCATCCAAACTTAGAGCAGATGCAAACTTAGAGCAAACTTAGTTTCACTTAGGCATATATTCAGTATTTTAAAAGTGGTAATCGCTTTGCATTGGGGTGTTACCACAATTGTGTAATCAAGTCTGTGATCGAGTCTGTAATCGAGTTTGGAGCACTTTGGAAGGAAGTTAATCTTGCCGCCATTTTCATTTCCGCTTCGCATTTTATTCAACGCTCCGATTGGAGCAGGTTTTTATTGCTTGCCTTTATCTATTTTATTTTCCCGCACTCGCTTTACTTTATTTATTTCTCCCACTCGCTTTACTTTATTTATTTCTCGCACTCGCCTTACTTTATTTATTTCTCGCACTCGCTTTACTTTATTTATTTCTCGCACTCTCTTTACTTTATTTATTTCTCGTACTCGCTTTACTTTATTTATTTCTCGCACTCGATTTACTTTATTTATTTCTCGCACTCACTTTACTTTACTTATTTCTCGCACTCGCACTACTTTTATTTAAATTAAAATGCACCTTTACTTTACCATGTCTAACTAAACCTATAAGGTTAGAGTGTATGGTTCGTAATTGAACCGATAATCCGTATAATTGTTTGTAGAAACACTTAAGGGTTATTTTGACTTTCAACTTAAGTTTTCCCGCACTTAATTTCCATTGGGTAAGATCGAAAGTCGTCCAACGTCTTTTTAAACTTAGTTGTTTTTAACTATTTCAAATACAGCGAAAGCGCTTTGTTTAGTTCATTAGGAGTTTTTAATTTAAGAAGAAAAGTGATTTTAAAACTATTTTCGGACGCGTTTATAAGTTTAGAGTCTGGTTCGTGAGAACCTCTTTTGGTTAAGAAATCCAGGTTAAAATACTTTTCAACTTAGTCAAGATACTATATTTCTTAAAAATAGGTTTACTACTCTAACGTAATGCGCACCTTTTTATAAGTGACAATAAAAGGGTTTGATTAGGGAGTACAACTCGGTTCTGAATACGCAAAAGCGACAGTTCCTATTAAATTGGTTCTTTTCAAAGTAGGAAACACTGCCCATAAGTAGTTCTATTAGCAAGTACTTGGATTATTAATCGATTATATGAATTACATTCGAGCCTGTCTTTATTAATTGAATTTAATTTAATACTTTACTTTTCATTGCACACTCTAAAAACCCCTATTTTGATTACCTTAGATAAACACCATAACAATAGATAATGATAGATTGACACTTGGTCTCTGTGGATTCGACAATCTTTTATATTACTATGACGCGTTCGTATACTTGCGAAAAGCACGCATCAAGTATGGGTTGTGTTCTAGGTCAGCAAGATGGGACTGGAAAGAAAGAATATGCTATCTACTACCTTAGTAAGAAATTCACCGACTGTGAGACTCGGTATTCTATGCTTGAGAAGACTTGTTGTGCATTGGCTTGGGCTGCTAAGCGTCTGCGTCAATACATGTTTAATCATACCACTTGGTTGATATCCAAAATGGATCCAATCAAGTATATATTTGAGAAGCCTGCTTTAACTGGGAGGATTTCCTGTTCGCAGATGTTGTTATCAGAGTATGATATTGAATACCGATCTCAGAAAGCAATTAAAGGTAGTGTCGTGGCTGACCATTTGGCTCACCAACCAATTGAATATTACCAGTCAATGCAGTCTGACTTTCCTGATGAAGAGATCTTACACCTAAAAATTGAAAGATTGTGATGAACCATTGCTTGAAGAAGGGCCAGAACCTGGTTCCCGTTGGGGCATGGTATTTGATGGAGTTGTTAATCAGTATGGTAATGGCATTGGGGCAGTAATCATTATTCCTCAAGGCATTCATTTTCCATTTACAGCTAGATTGACTTTCAAGTGTACAAATAATATGGCAGAATATGAAGCTTGCATTATGGAGCTTGAAGAGGCCATTGATCTCAGAATCAAATATCTAGACGTCTATGGAGATTCATCTTTGGTCGTGAATCAAATCAAAGGTGAATGGGAGACGAATCAACCCGGTTTGATACCATACAAAGACTATACGAGGAGGATTTCAACTTTCTTTACAAAGGTTGAGTTTCATCATATCCCTCGAGATGAAAATTGGATGGCAGATGCTCTTGCAACGTTGGCTTCAATGATCATAGTGAAATATTGGAATAAAGTTCCCAATTTGATTGTGATGCATCTTGATAGGCCAGCTCGTGTGTTTGTTGTTGAAGAAGTCAAAGATGAAAAGTTATGGTATTACGACATCAAGTGTTTCCTCCAAAGTCAGATTTAGTCGTCTGGGTCATCTTTGAAAGATAAGAAGACTTTGAGAAGATTAGCCGACAATTTCTTCTTGAATGGGGATGTGATGTTTAAGAGAAACTTCGATATGGTTCTGCTCAGATGCATGGATGGACACGAAGCGGACCTGCTGATGACTGAAGTCCATGAAGGTTCCTTTGGTAATCATTCCAATGGACATGCTATGGCAAAGAAGATGTTGAGAGAAGGTTACTATTGGCTGACAATGGAATGTGACTGTTGCAAGTTTGTGAAGAAATGCCACAAGTGTCAAATTTATGCAGATAAGATTCATGTTTCTCCGACACTGTTGAATGTCATTTCCTCCCCGTGGCCCTTCTCCTTGTGGGGAATTGATATGATCGACATGATTGAGCCCAAAGCTTTGAACGGACATCGTTTCATTTTGTTGGCTATTGACTACATCACAAAATGCGTTGAAGCGGCATCGTATGCGAATGTAACCAAGCAAGTTGTTGTGGGTTTTATCAAGAATCAGATCATATATCATTATGGTGTGCCAAATAAGATCATTACTGATAATGGATCGAACTTGAATAACAATATGGCGGAAGCTCTTTGCAAAGACTTCAAGATTACAAACCATAATTCTTCTCCCTCTAGACCTAAGATGAATGGGGTTATTGAAGCTGCAAATAAGAACATCAAGAAGATTATTCATAAGATGATTGTAACGTATAAGGATTGGCATGAGATGCTCTCATTTGCTTTGCACGGGTATCGTACATCCATCCGCACTTCAACAGGGGAAACCCTTTTCTCTCTTGTATATGGTATGGAAGTTGTGCTCCCCGTAGAGGTTGAGATCCCATCATTGTGTGTCTTACTGGAAGCCAAGTTGACTGAGGCTGAATGGTGTTAGACCAGGTATGATCAGCTGAATTTGATTGAAGAGAAGAGGTTAACTGCCATGTGTCATGGTCAGTTATACCAGCAGAGAATGAAGAAAGATTTTGATAAGAAGGTCAGACCTCGTGTGTTTAGAGAAGGTGACCTTATGCTCAAGAATATCCTATCTTTCAAACCAGATTCTAAGGGCAAGTGGACTCCTAATTATGAAGGCCCATATGTTGTTAGGAGAGTCTTTTCAGGTGGTGCTTTGATTCTCGCAACTATGGATGGTGAAGAGTTCACTTGTCTTGTGAACGCAAATGCAGTCAAGAAATACTTCGCCTAAAAAAAGAAAAGAACAACTCGCTAAGTGGAAAACCCGAAAGGGATGCTTAGGCAAAAATGAGCATCTCGGTGGATTAAAAACCCGAAAGGGCGATCCAGGAAAAAGTTAGAGACATAAAACAAAAAGAATTATCCCGATAAATTGAGTACCCCACCTTGCGGCAATTTATGCAAAAATTAGGGATTATGGCAAGTAACTGCATCCTACTGATCTTCAGTTTTGAAGACTTTCTTGAGCACATCGTCGAATTCTGATCCCCGATAGCGGCCAAGAGCACAGTGGATATCAAGAGTTGGTAGAAGGATTAGTGATCATTGTATTCAATGTAGCCCTTTTCCATGTAAATTACCATTTTCAATTTTTGTAAAAGATCTATGGAGTCTTGTCATTTACAGACTACCATTCTATTAAATAAAGTTGAGCTTTTATCCAATTGTTTCTACTCTTATTTAATTCGGCCAAATAGTTTTAAGTTTTATTATGATCATTTTTGAAATCAAAACTTTAATTACAAGAATATTTTCTTAAACATATAAAAGCATTAATTTTAAGCAGTCGATTTCATTAAAAGGAATATCAACAGTGGTTTGAAAGCAATAAGCCCTAAGTGTGGAGCATTATTGGTTCTCCCCCAAGCAGTAGGTGCGATTCCTCTTTCATCCCCGGCAGCATGATTAGCACCTGGTGTTTGTTGATTTCCCCATCTGTTAATTCGACGTTCTCCCCAGCTGAGTCTATGATGGTTCTCCAACTGAATGTAGATGTTCCGTTATAGTAGTTTGCATTGGTGTCAGCATAACTTTGATTCCCCACAAGCCGCCATCAGATTCGCTCCCAGTCATATTTTCCTCCCGGTTTCTGAGCAACTATTTGTGTTTGCTCCCCTATAGGGTTGTCTCCCATTTGATATGGTGTTGACCTAAAATTCCCCACAGAATTGGTAGCAGTTTCCTGTGCAGACCTTCTCTCTTCTTCCCCGGCTAGGGTTGAGCCTTTGAGATGATGATTTTCTCCAACAATTGTTTCCCTCTTTTGTGGATTGTCTAGGATTGGTATCGATGATTCAGATCAGAGACATTTTGTATCCTTTGTGATCGTTTTGTCAGCATAATCATCATATGTATATATACATATACATATACATGTACATATACACTCATGTAACTTCATTATTGCATCATTACACCTGGTGATTCATTCTTGTGATTTAATCCTCTGTCATGGTGGTACTTTATCCCCATACAAATTTGGGGTGTCTTTCCTCCTTAAATTGTAAAGCGTCAGCCCCCTAAGTAGAAAGACTTTAACCTTTATCCTTTCCCCACTGAGTTATTTCCTCGTGGATAATTATCATTTCAGCATCCTCCTTAGTTGATTATCTGGATGGAACCACTCCCCTTGAGTTATATCCTCATTCGGTTGAGTCCTGATCGACCGTTTCTTTCTAGATCTTACCTAGATAGATATTTTTGATCCCCTAAGAGTCTATTATCCAGTAACTGGTAATATTCTTCTTGGTTTGCAGTTTGTTACTTCTTGCCCAATACTCGGCAAAAGTAACCCCCCTTTTTTCCCCAGCGGATTCGTTTTCACGTCTCCCTAGGAAGTATATCCTTGATATGTTTATCCTAACTGGTGACGGATATTTTCTTACCCTACTTTGAGTTTATCCTTGATATGTTCATCTTAACCGGTGACGAATATTCTCTTTTTGGTATTCTACCCAGTAAAAAGGTAGTTGTAATCCCTATTTGTTTTCCAGAGAGTTAATCCTTGATATGTTCATCCTAACTGATGACGGGTTTCCTTCTCTTTGTGGTCTTCTACCCATTAATCAGTAGTTGTAAATCTTGCTTTTGCTCCCCTTGCAGAGTTTATCCTTGATATGTTCACTTTAACCGGTGAAGGATATTCTCTTTGCGTTTTTCTATCTAGTAACAAATATATGTAATCCCTAGTCTTCCCCCCGGAGTCTATCCTTGATATGTTCATCCTAACCGGTGTCGGATATTCTCTTTGATGGTATTCTATTCAGCATTCGATAGATATAATTCCTACCTTTTTTTGTTCAAGCGGTTTATCCTTGATATGTTCATCCTAATCGATGATGGATATCCTCTTTAACATCCATAGGCAAGCCTATCCTTGATATGTTCATATTAGCCGATGACGAATTTTCTTTTCGCTGAGTCTATCCTTGATATGTTCACTTTAAACAATGACGGAGATTCTCTCCTTTTTGGTCTTCTACCTAGTAACCGGTAGTTGTAAATCATATTTTCATCTTTTCCCCAACAAGTATATTCTTACCTAGTAGCCGTTAATGAATACACCTCATGGCGGCCCTCAGCAAGTCATCCTTGATATGTTTATCCTAACCGGTAACGGATGTCCTCCCTGTCAGATATTATTATCTCTGTACCCAGTAACTAGTAGTGGATAATATATTTCTGCTCCTCCTGTGTTGAAGATTGAGTGCGTATTTCCTTAGTGAAATCGCTGGTCCTGCTTGGTTCAAGTATTTCAGTTTTATTCTGATTTATCAGTTTCCCCTGCAGATGTTCCTTTTCTCCCCGACTGAGTCTTTCTATGGAATTCCTCTTGTCCCCCAGCAGTTTTTAAGTCGTAGCCTGGCCTACGCATAACCCTTTATCCCCAGAGTCTCTATCTCCCCAGTGATTTTTCCTTACGGAATGCATTACGCTCCTGCGGACTTTCAGTCTCTCTGAATTCTTTTCCTTTGTGGCAATATTCCCCCACAGAGAGTTTATTTTTAGCATTCGTATCATATGCATCATGAGGTCTCTTAGGGACATAAATTCGTTTCTATATATTGTTATTTAAGCGCATTCTACTGAGTCGATACGAAGATTTTAACCTTCACCTCCTAAGTAATAATATCCTTAAATAGGGGCAGTTGTAAGACCTCAATTTTGACCCTAAGATCCCTCATGTTATCTCATCATATGCATTGGCATTGGGATCATACCTTGGCATCCTCCTTACCCCTCACCCATTGGGTTTGTTTTGGGAGAGATCACCAAGCACTGTGTGATTGTATCATACTTGTTATTTTATTATATTTACTAACTAAAATACCAAAAATATGTCTTTGCATTTGTCTAACTCTTTTGTAGGTAGGGCACATGATCACCTTTGATTTATCAAGTTCACATCTAGGGTTTAAGACCCTCATTGCTAAGAGCTCAACCATGAAATGATCCACAATGGCTTTAGGCATCATATATGAGTCCCTATGATTTTTACACGGTATTATGATCACGAATCCTTCATGAGTTTAGAATTGGTTTGCCTTGGAAACCCTAGTGCATCTGGGTATCTTGTGTAACTTCTTCACCAAGCTTCTTCAACAATTCATCAAATATTTCAAGGGGTACTTCAAATCTCATCATCTTATGCATATGTGATCTCCCATGACCCCCAAAAGTCAAGAGAATTGCAAGTTAGCAAGTTGGTTGATGGTGGTTGACCAAAGGAGTTCATCTGATCAAAATTGGGGTCCCCTAAACCCTATCTCCTACAATTTTTATCATATGAAAATGATTCCAAGAGAAAGGTTACTCTAAACGACATTCCAAACAACTTCAGGTTGAGGTCTAGAGCTAGTTTTGCTTGAAAAGTCATTTTTTATGGTGAAAGATTATAGGTCATTTTGTCTAAACCCTTATTTGGAGGTCAACTTCCCAAGGCCATAACTTTCTAAAATTTTATGAGATGAAATATTTCCAAGTTGCACAATCAAATTAAGTGTGTCTACTTACACTTTGATGTTTGGAGTCAGAGCTAATTCAACTTTTATGATCATGTGATATGAGGATACATTATAGGTCATTTTGGACCAATGCCATTGAACAAGTGATTTTCCTCAACTTCAAAAATGCATAATTCATTCATCTCAAATCCAAATGATGTCAAATGGGTAACCATTTTGAATTATTTTTAAATAGTTACAACTTTGATATTGACACTTTTCTCATTTGAAGCTCACATAAAAAAGTTAGTCAAGGTGGAATAAGTGAACATATGGTTTGACACTTAGAAAAAATTTTGATATGTTAAATTTTCCAAACTTCCACCTCAAAATTCATCATGGTACAAGCTTCAAATGGAAACGTGTTCAAAATAAGAGTTGTTCCTCTTGATCTAACCTTTCTAAAGAGTCAAATTTCATCCATTTTGGACAAGGTTTTAGTGGTCTGCGCATGGCTTGAACATGGCATCATCATTTGGCAAAGATCAAACTTCAATCATTTGTACACATTTGCCTTGCATTCCAATTCACTTTCAGATTCATTCACACTTGATTATGGACCTAATTGAGTGACTTCATGGGCATGTACACGCCCATGCAAGAATGCATCATCCATTGCCAAATTTGGAAGTTGAATTTGAAGGTGCAAATATCACAAGCTGTAGCTATAAATAGAGACCTCTAGCATCATAATTAAGGACCCTTGCATGCCAGCTTTGCTCCAATACCCCAAACCCTCACATTTGAAAGGAGAAACCTGAGAATTTTCTTTAAAAATTGAGTTTGAATCTTACTGTTTGGAGATTCAAAACTCCAGGGATCCAAAGCTTTTGTTCCATTATAATCTACTTCTGCAAGCTTCCTGAGTGAGATCAAGTAAGAATCAAAGCAAGAGCAATCGAATTCTGCACAACATTGAAGGTATTTTCCATATTTTTCTTCTCTTCGATTCTCTCTCAATTCTCGTCAATTATCTTGGATCCTTGGTTGTCTGAAGTCCTACCAATGTAGGCAAGAAGATTGAGTTGCTTTGAGGTTAAATCGAAGCAACTCAGATCACGTACCTCAAATTTCAACTCCATGTATCTCTCAATATACTTGGAGTTAAAATGAATTGAGGTCAGATTCGTGATTAGTGCCATTTTTACTTTGAAATCATGTCCTTCTTTTTTATTTTTGTGATGGTGATGAGTGAACCAGTCCGGCCAGGGTAGCCTAAGAAGACGACCGGCGTTTTGCTCCGGTGATGAGCTGGAATGGTTCAGAGCCACATGATCATTTCATTTTGTTTTAATCACGAGCGATGGTTTTGAATATCGTTTGTGTGATGCGCTGAGTCAAGTGCATGGTGGAACACGCGTTGGATCCACTTGATCTGCCACTTCAATTAATGAGGGAGATCAAGTGGTCCACATTTTTTCTGAATATTTGAATTTCATATTATTTGTGTTATTTTCATTAATTCATATTAAATTTAATATTGATCCAAAAAATATTAGAGTTTCACCAAAAAATTTAAAATTTTCACTTTCATTTTATGAATTAAAATTATTTTTTATATCGTTATTAATATTTTTCATGATTTAATTGATTTTGTGAATATTTTTAATTGTTTAAAAATACTTTTAAGTTTCCAAAAATACTTTAGGAAATTGATCAACCATAATTTAATTTAATTCATATTTTTATTATTTCTAATTGTTTAAATGCCAAATTAATTGTGTAGAGCCATTTTAATTGACTTGGTGAGTTTGACTTGTGTTGTTGGGCCTTGGTCAAGGTTGATTTCACTTTGTTAGGTTAAGATCATTGGATTTAGGGGATTGATGGAATGTACATTCCATCTCCCAATATGAATGAATGATCTTAATTTGATAAAAGTCCTCCTTTAACCAATTTGTGTTGATTCCATTCCCCCTCCCTCTTCATCTTATTCCCTTTCTTCACTCATTCATGTCATGGACCTATGACATCTCTATATCCTAAGGCTAGTTGATGGCAAAATCAACATGAGTATGGATGAGATTAGGTACCCCATTTTGCATATTCTTTTTGTGAGTGGTATGTTTCATGAGCATAGTTAATTATATTATGTCTCTAACATGCATTAATACCAAAATTCTATTGCCCAGCCTCAAATAGTTGTGACTTCTACAAAAGTCCAATTACGATTGCTTAACATATCGCTAAATTTGTGACATAAAAGGTATGGCATTCTAGTTAGTGATATTGTAAGTCTCCCCTCTTTCATGGTATTATGTGGAAACTTGGCCTTTTTTCCTTCCTTTGGAAGATGTCTTGGTTCAAGGATCCATGCTTGTGATAAGTGGGTTGAGTGTTCTCCAAAGAATGACTTAAACAAAACAAATTTGTAAGACCCTAATTTGACCCTAAGATCCCTCGTGGCGTCATATCATTACACATTGCATTTGCCTCAAGGATCATAGCATCTTGGCTCCTTACCCTGGGTTAGGACTTGTGTGAGTTGGTTTGAGACCACCAAGCATGCTTGAATTGTATATTAGTGCTTTTCTTATTTTTTGTTCACTAACCCAAAGCATAAAAATATGTCACTAACATCTTTTGTTTTGTAGCTTGAGCAATCATAAGATCTAAAGCTCCTATGAGGCCCCTATGCTCATTGATTTGACCAGATGAAGTGGAAAGCAAGCATGACAATGGTTCAAAAAGATCTCAATCATCATATATGCCTCCCAAGTATCTTAAATTGTCAATTTGATCAAAGAAAACCAAAGGGCTTGAGGTTTGTTTCCCAAGGAAACCCTAATTTCATTGTGCATCAATTATGCCTTGCTCATGAAGCAACCTCAACCCATGATCAAATATAATCAAGTGAAGTTCTTTAATTAATCATTACATGCATATTTGAAGTTATTTGAGTGTCCTCAATCATAAATTCATCAAGGTTTGACGTATGGACTTGAGAAGTTGGTCAGTCAATTCATCTAACTATTTTGAAATCCACTGAGACCTAACTTTTAATGTGTTTGTCAAATGAGGATGCCCCCAAGAGAAACAATGTTATTAAGAACCATATGAACAACTTTCATGTTCATCAAAAATTCATTTGAAACTTGGAAGGTCATCATTCATTTCAAAACATTATAGGTCATTTTTACTGAAACCCTAATTTTGGGTCAACTTCCCAAGGGCATAACTCACTCATGTTTTAATATTTTGAGGTGGGATTAAATTAATTAGAAACTTTAAGATGTCTACTCCATTTGTTATGTTGAACAAATTTTTATAATCCTAAAATAAATACATGTGATAATGCAAAACATTATAGGTCACTTTGGACCAAAGGCATTGAAATGTGAAAAAGTCCAACTTCAAGTGCCCATAACTTTCTCATCAAAAATCCAAATGATGCAAAATGTAGGTCCCAATTTATTGTCTTGAAAAGATATACAACTTTTATGTTGAAGGTTTTGTCCTTTGAGGCTTGCATAATTGAAACAGAAGGGCTTGAAGTTGGTCCATTTTGGAAAATTTCACATGCACATGTTTTGCACCTTGAACTTTATGACCTATTTTCATTAATTTACCAACTCCAAATGGATTTTTTTTCAACATAGCAATTGTTCCTCATGTCTAAACCTTTCCAACCATTAATCACAAGGCCATGTTTCATTTTGGTAAGAGGTAGTTTCGAAGAGGAAAAGATTTTGGTGCAATTATGGAAACTTTGTTCAAACTTCATGCACAAGCCAAATCATTCACATCTGCACGTCCATTTCAGTTCAATTACATCCCAGCTTGCATTTCCAATTGGATTTGGGCCCTCCATGCGCCTGTACAAGCCCATGCATGGAGGCCCTCATCACTCATGCACATGAAATTTACATGCCTTGCTTCAGCTTCAGCTATAAATAAGCATGCATACCTTCATCATGAACCAACCTTAAGGCGCCTCATATGCTGCAGAAATCCATCCAAACCTCACTCTAAAGGAATTGTGCAATTTCACTTTCATTTTTCAGATCCAATTTTCAACTTCATTGGTTGATTATTGGACTTAAATTCCTTAGCCTCATCTCCTTTCCACCTCAAGAGCAAACTGCAATCAAGATTGGTGAAGGATCGTGCTCCATAGATCTGCATTTTCAAGGTTGATCCTCAAACTTTTTTCAATCGAAACACACTGATTATAGCTCATTTCTTCTGTTTATTGGCTTGGTTGAAGTCCTCTCATAAGAGGCATTTGAATTGTGTTCCTAATTTTGCAAATCCATGAAGTTCAGATTGAACACCATGATTTTCTCTCTCTGATTTCTCTTTCTATGAGAGTCCAGAGGAGAAACCAATGGTACATGGGTGATGTACATCACCCCAGCTTTCCAATGATATGAGGATCGCTTCATTTGGTTAAGATTTCCATACTTGCAACTTTGGCCGAAATCTCCAGGTTCGCCGGAGAAGACGGTGGTGTACACCACCATCCATTTGCCAGTTTTGATCCAGGCCGTTGATGATGATTTTCAGATTGAATCATGGCTATTGGATCTTATGACTTTTTATAATGCATTGTGTTACTCAGTTGACTTGGTCCTATGATGCGCGCGCATGCCATTGCCCTCAGATCCTCCACGTCATTTAATGAAAGGAAATCCAACGCGCCAGGATTTTTAGCAATTTCCATTTTCTGATTTAATTTCTTTTTATTTTCTTTTATTTCATTTTATTTCAAAAAAATCATAACTCCTTCATTTTAATTCCAAAAAATATGGGACCAATTGCATTATTTCCCTTTTTAATTCTAGTTTATGAAAATGATTTTTAATATTTTTTATTTTGTCATTTGATATTTTTTATGAATTTTCTCTTTTCTGGTTATTTTTAATTTATTTTAAATAGTTTCCAATATTCAAAAAAATGCAAAAAATACTTTGTTAGCCTCTTTGAATGATGATGAATCTATGAAAAATATTCTCATCAATTTATTAATTGATTTGAGATTTATTTGAGATTTTAGTTCAATTAGGTTATTTTTTATTTATTTTTAATTGTTTAAAAATAGTTTCAGGTTTCTAAAAATGCTGAAATTTTTTGTCAAACTTTGTTTGACTTTGTTGAACTTAGGATGATCCATTTGGACTTTTAAAAGTTGATTTGAAATGCATTTGAAGTTTGACCTTTAATTGTTTATTTTAATTCAAGTATTATTTTAATTTTGAAAAAGTACCAAAAATATTTTATTTGTTTCTTGACTTCTAAGTTTCATTTTGCTTCTGTTTACTATGGTTTGACCTTGATCCCTTTCATCTTTGGTCAATGCACTTTGCTTATTTCATTTGAAATTTCAATTCATGTATATTCTTATTCATCTTCTTCTTCATCTTTTTCTTTTTGATCAATGAGTTAAAGATTGGTGGTTAGCCTTGACATATGGGAGGCTTAACCTTCCTTGATTCAAATCTAATTCATCTTGATCATAGATCAAGTGAATGACTTTACATTAAGGATAGGTTGCTTTTTGATCAAGCAAAAAACCTAAATCAATACAAGATCATTCTTCTTTTCTTTTGACATGGCAAGTTGTAGGAGCTTGGCTTACTAGTCAAGGTCTTTAACTTGTATTTGTTGCCTATATTTTTATTGACCAGCCTCAGGTAGGTGTGACTACTACATTAGTCAACTTACGATTGCTTAACATAGCGCTAAATTGCCTTATGGCACACTAACACTAATTATTGACCATTAACTTTTAATTCAAGTCATTTAATTCTTGCAATTTATTTTAATGCAATTTAATATCTTGTACATATTATTCATTTGCTTTTACCCTTTGCTCACTTGAGCTCATGTTTATGTTAATGTAATTTGTCTTTGCTTGTGTTTTGTTTTGATTGTTGTGAACCAAATTCAAATGGACAAAAGGACTTAGACTTTAGGACATTCCCTAAGCTAATGGAGTTTGAAGAGCAACTAGGACTCCTGCCTTTAGAGTGCTTAAAATGTCAAAGAGCAACTAGGCCTCATGCCTTTAGAATGCTTAAAGCTTGAAGATGAACATTGAAAGGACCAAATTCTAAACTCCCTCTTGTCCATTCTTTATTTGTTTTGTGGAACTTTTTGATTTGTGTGTTCTTGTGCAAGGGATCCCAAACATATGAGCCAAGTAGAAGAACCATTGTCATGAGCATCCAAAGTGAGAGATACAAAAGCCATTGAAAGATTCCTAGGAGCTTGATTTGTGTGCTTGATTGCTTGAGTTATTTTCTATTTGCTTGCTAATTCCAAAGGATGGGAGCTACTTGGATCATCACTGTGATCTCAAGAAGGGAACTCCATTTGTGGTTTTATTCTTCTTCCTTCATCTTTGTATGTTTAGGACTTAGCCATTCTTCTTCTTCCCTCCACTCTAACCCAAGCCAAAACTTTTGTGCAAACATTAATATTTGTTTTCAAAATTAGAAACCTAAGCATTATGCTTTTGATTTCCCAAACTTCTTTTCATAACACTTATTTTGAATTGAATTCTAAGTCAACTTTGACCTTTTTTGTAAATACTTTTCATGTGGTAAATACAACTCACTCAATTGTTTTTGTGGTTTCAATGGCCACTTTTGCCAAAGCTTTTCATAAACATTAGCTATTAGGTCTGAGTTATCCTTGATGTTGATATAATACTCACCTATATCCTTAGTGATGGACAATAAGACTTCCAAGCTTATTATAGGGATACCCCCTCACTAGCATGTTGAAGCTCTCCTCACATGGTGGATTTGTGGTTTTAGGTTGAGTTTTCTCCCTTGGATAACAAAAGAACTTAAGGCTTTTGGACCAATCAATTCACCAACTTCTTTTGAGATTTTTATCCCGAACTACGAGGTTTTGATCCTAATCTTTTTAAGATGGTACGTAGGCAGTGGGTTTATCCATTCAAACAAAAAAAATTGTAAATAATTTGTACATTCTTCTCTCATCTCCTCAATCATGTTTGCACAAATAATTTTTCACAAATACCAACCTACCTTACAACAACTGTGAAAAGGGCTCCCTAGGAGTACCTAGGATGTTTTGGGTGCTTAAAACCTTCCCAATACATAACCAACCCCCTTACCCAGATCTCTGACATTTTTATTAGTTTTTGATTTGATAAAACTTCTCGGTTTTTGTTCACTATCTAACCTTTCCTTTGGATAAATAGAAGTGTGGTGGCGACTCGAATTGTATGATTTACTTTTGATTTAGTCAATAAATCTAAAGGTAACGAATACCCCGCTACAAAAGCAAAAGCAATACTAACTCCTAATCAACTAACAACTAACATTTAATTTCAAGTCATTTACTTTTAAGCACTTTAATTTGTAAGCTTTTAATTCATTTGTCATTATTCATACCATTCAATTTATTTACTTTAATGTTATTTTCACTTTGCCCACTTGGGCCATATTTTATGATACATTGTGTTTATATATACTTGTTTGTTTGGTCTTTTGACCTTAATGTACATAATAAGAATAAAAACCCTAAAAAACATCTTGTGTGGACTGTTGGTTTGATCTGAGACTATTGGACCTGGAATTTAGGAAACATTCCCTATGCAAAGGACTTGGCCAATGCCAACTTTCATGAAACCAAGTGCTTGTGAAGTGAACATTCATCTGATACAATATTGAAGATCCATTTGAGTTCATCTGCAACATGATTATTGTGAAGCTGTTATTTTGAACTTGTGTCTCATGCCATCTTTGAAGTCATCTGATACATAGGAATTTTTGAAGAAGATCATTGATCACACTGAAAAACACTGTGTATTTGACTCAGATTGCGCATGTTTATTAGGTCTTTATTATCATTTTGCTTGTGTTATGCTTTCTTTTTTGTTTTTTTTAGGTATTTAGCTCTTTCAGGACCTTTTTAGAAGAAATGAAGGAAAAAGACCAAAAAATTAAGGTTTTCGGCAAATATTGTACTCGTAGCGTTTTGCATGGCAGCCGCTATAGGAGAAGCCATGACACATCATCCCTCAACCTGGAGGAAACTGCCACGATCCCATGAACTTCCCCATTTACTCACATGGTGGGCGCCATGGAGGGGTGACGGGTGCCACCTTTGAATTCCACGTTCCCACTAAAGAGAAGTTGAAGGGCATCATGGTCTTTACATGCTGCTGAGTTCCTCTATAAATAGGTCGTTCTAGTTCACTTCCAAATCTTCCAACTTAGTTTACAACACTAGTGTAATTGAGGGGTAATCCGTCACATCGAGGGGTTATCGCACCTTAGTGTAATTGAGTTGGAGCACTTTGATTTTGATGTCGTCCTTATTTTCAAAGTCAAAGGTTTATTTACTTCCTTGTACCAGATTTAAAGCCTCCGTTTGGAGCAGGTTCTAATTTAATCGCCTTTTTATTTTACTTGCCATGCCTTACTTTATTTAATTCCTTGTCATGCTTTACCTTATTTAATTTTCTACCATTGTCTTTACTTTATTTAATTTTCTTGCCATTATCTTTATTGCTCGTTTTAATTGTTTTACACGATTTACTTGTTCTTCACGCCTTACATTCTAAACTTCTTTTCATCATGTTCAACATCGTTGTATCTGTTTGTATTACCATGTCTGGCTAAATCTTTCAAAGGTTGGAATGTAAGGATCGCGGTTAAAGAGATGTTTCACATATTGCATCTGTAGAAATGCTTTAGGGGCTGTTTTGATTTTTAATTCGAGTTTTCTGAAACAAACTTAGTTAATTTTAACTATTCAAGGAGTGAGAAAGCACCCTAGCTTAGTTAACTAGGAATTTTTAATACTTTAAGGAAAAAAAAATTGAAACTGTTTTCAAACGCGTTGATAGATTTAAAACCAGGAAACTCCTTCGGTAAACTTTCCGAATCAAAATCACTTTTCAACTAAGTTTACGAGTCTTATTTCTTAAAAATAGGTTTACTACTTTAGCGTTCTGCACACCTTTTCTAAGTGACAATAAAAGGTCTTAATTTAAGGGTAAACTCGGTTCTGAATACGCGAAAGCGATAGTTCCTGTTAAATAGATTCTTTTCAAGAGTAGAAAATATTGCCCCATAAGTAGTTCTATTTAGACAATCGAAGCATCGTTTAACTCACGTGAAATACATTCAAGCCTATCTTTATTTGCACTGCATTTATCATTTTCTTTATTTACTATTATTTTGAGACATCAATATCTCATTTGTACCGCCTTAGATAAACATCATAACAATAGTAATCGATAGATTGACGATTTGGTCTTTGTGGGATCGATAATCTTTTATATTACTCTGACGCGATTCGTGCACTTGCGAATATAGCGGTCAAGTTTTTGGCGCTGTTGTCGGGGACCAACTTCGTCAAATTCCGTACCCTGTTGTTACATCTTCTAGACTAAGGAATTATTAGCCGGTAAATGGAAGGACCCGTAGTACCGGAAATTTAGTAGATCCTTTAGCGGAACCCGAACGTTACACTCGTACACGCCTCTTACTCGTCCGAATTAAGAAAGCTATGACCGAGAATCGTGACCGGAGACCTCTTAAAGAATTTGCCCAACCCTCTGACGAGGAACCTAGTTCTAGTATAGTAAACCCCCTCATTCCTGCCAACAATTTCGAACTAAAACCATCTTTACTGCAATTAGTGCAACAGAACCAATTCGCGAGTCTCGCTACTGAGAACCCAAATCAACATTTAAAAGTCTTTGTCCAACTGGCCGACACCTTTAAATCCAACGGTGTTTCACCTGATGCAATTCGTTTAAGATTATTTCCTTTCTCCCTCAGGGATAGAGCACGTTCGTGGTTAGATTCACTTCCAACTGACTCAATAACTACCTGGGAAGACCTTAGGAGAGTATTCCTTGCTAGATATTTTCCCCCTAGTAAGACTGTTGTTCTTCGAAACCAAATAACTAGATTTACTCAAAACCAAGGAGAAACATTTTTTAAAGCTTGGGAGAGATACAAAGAGCTGTTAAGAGTCTGTCCACACCCTGGCCTAGAACAATGGCTGATCGTTCATACATTCTACAATGGACTCCATTATAACACAAAGATGAGCATCGCCGTTGCCGCTGGTGGTGCGTTGATGAACAAACCTTACCCTGAAGCTTGTGACCTAATTGAGGATATGGCCCAAAACCATTACCAATGGGGAACTGAACGAGAATCAATAGAGAAAAAGGATACTCAAGGTGGAATACATGAGATAAGTTCTATGGACATGATGCAAGCAAAAATGGATGCTTTAGCTCTTAAGGTCGGACATATTTCTACAAACTCTAACACCACAGTGGTAGTCCACACAGAGTGTGAACTTTGTGGATCTAAAGGACACGAATCGGTAGAATGTAACCTTTTGAACGACCTGAACACCGACCAAGTGAATTACGCCCAAGGTAAACCATTTTCAAACACTTACAACCCTGGATGGAAGAATCACCCAAATTTTTTCTATAAAAACCAGAACCCTATCCAAAACTATGCACCTCAAAGACCACAAGGTTTTCAAGCCTAAAAACCAAATCAACCTATACAAGTTGTGCCCCAGAAGCCTAACCTTGAGAAGATCATGGAGAACTTTATATCAAGGCAGACTCAGCAAAATAAAGAATTCCTAAACCGGAACATTCATGTAAACAAACTGATAATACAATTAGGGACTAAGGTTGATCAGATAATTACTCATAATAAGATGCTTGAAACCCATATCTCACAGGTAGCACAAAACCAAGCCCCACAAACTACACCTGGAGGACAATTCCCTGGACAACCTCAACTCAACCCTCGAGGGCAAGCTAACGCTATCGCATTACGAAGTGGGGCCGCTTACAAAGGGCCTTATAACCCAGCAATGAGCGAGTCCAAAGCTTCTAAAGAAAATATACCTACCAACCAAGGAGAGGAACCAGTGGAACCCGAAAAACAAATCGACCAAGAAGGAGAAGCCAAGGATAAAACTTACAAACCACCACCCCCGTACAAACCACCAATCCCATATCCACAAAGACATAAACAAACCAAAATCAATAACCAATACAAAAGTTTATAAAATTAATAGAGAATATTCATGTAGAGATTCCTTTCACCGAAGCCATCACCCAAATTCCATCTTACGCCAAATTTCTCAAAGACATCTTAACCAACAAGCGTAGGCTTGACGATCCCAAACCCTTGGAATGCAACTTTATTTCCGAGAATAAACATGCTAAGAAGGAGAAAGACCCTGGGAGTTTTTCTATACCTTGCATTCTAGGGAGTCATGTGATCTACAAAGCTTTCCTAGACTTAGGCGCTAGTGTGAGTTTAATGCCCTTAGCTGTGTGTAAAAGGTTAAACTTAGGAGAATTACAACCAACTAAGATGTCCCTCCAATTAGCCGATAGATCTGTTAAGTATCCTGTAGGCATATTAGAAGACATCCCCGTTAGGATCGGTCAACTTTATATCCCGACAGACTTTGTGGTCATGGATATCAAGAAGACGATGATATCCCTATCCTTTTAGGTAGACCATTTTTATTAACAGTCGGAGCTATAATAGATGTTAAAAGAGGAAAATTTACTTTCGAAGTAGGAGATGAAAAGATAGAGTTTATTCTTTCAAAGTTCCTGATGGCACCAATCATAGGAGACGCATGTTACGCGATTGATATCATAGATGAATGCATAAGGGAACTTGATTGAGAAGAACCTATGATCGAACCATTTTCAAACCCGAATGAAAAGGATGACGAGCTAAAGGAAACGGAACCTCACACTAACAAATGTTTGGCCCTTACTCCAGACCAAAAACCAGCTCAAGAACTTAAGGAATTTCCCAAGAACCTAAGATACGAGTTTTTGGATAAAGAAATGAACCGCACAATAATAGTTAGTGCCACCTTAAAC
The DNA here is from genome assembly GCF_024323335.1 of Lathyrus oleraceus. Classification (NCBI taxonomy): domain Eukaryota; kingdom Viridiplantae; phylum Streptophyta; class Magnoliopsida; order Fabales; family Fabaceae; genus Lathyrus; species Lathyrus oleraceus. Next base: position 394,674,227 of record NC_066580.1, on the reverse strand, counting down.
CAAGACGAGACGAATCGACTCTTGAATGTTTTAAGAAGATACCCCTCTGCCTTAGAGTACAACATTTCTGATCTAAAAGGTATTAGCCCATCTGTGTGTATGCACAGGATTTCGCTGGAGGAGGATTCAAAACCTTCTAGAGAACATCAGAGACGAATCAACCCTGTAATGAGAGAGGTAGTGAAGAAGGAAGTCCTTAAACTACTAGAGGCTGGTATAATTTATCAAATCTCTGATAGTAAATGGGTATGTCCTGTACATGTGGTACCCAAGAAGGGAGGCATCACAGTCGTGCAGAACGAAAAGGGCGAGCATGTCGTTAAACGCATAGAAGGCGGATGGCGTATGTGCATAGATTATAGGTGAAATTCTGGTATCAGATATAAGATGTCGAAGGTAATGTTACGACACTAATATCTGTTAACACACAATGGACAAATAAAAACAGAATGGTAAAGCGAATAACACAAGCAATTGTTAACCCAGTTCGGTGCAACTCACCTACGTCTGGGGGCTACCAAGCCAGGAAGGAAATCCACTAAAATAGAATTAGTTCAAAGACTCTCCGTACACTTCAACAAGTTACAGTCTTTATCACCTAATCTCTACCCGTGCAATTTCTACCTAAGCACTCTTAGATATGAGAACCCACTCACTTCCCTTACAATCACACACCAGTGATTTTAAACAACTATCCCTTGAGAAAAGAAAATACTTTTCAATTACACACTCTTGATTTTACTTCACAGTTTCAATCAAGAAGACACACTCTTGATCTTGCTTCAAAGCTTTGATCAAGAAGACACACTCTTGATCTTGCTTCACAGCTTTGATCAAGAAGACACACACTCTTGCTTAACAGCTTTAGAGTGACAAATTACAACCACAAATCAGTCCAATTCAATCATCAATAGATGACTTGAATGACCTACAAGTCTTACGACTAAACAGACACAAACCCTAGCTCTCTCTCTATATTTCGCTCAGTCTTGGTTGTGTGTTCAAACAGGTTTTCTAAGTCCCTTTTTATAGAAGCTTTCAGCTGGGCTTGGACATCTTGAAAACCCTAAATCTATTTTCCAATCAAATCTTTTTATAACAGCTGTATAGATCTCCTTGGAAAATAAGTAAATTTGGTTGTAATCCATGATTGAATGCGCCAGCTAGCCATATCTTCAATCATCCAAAGATTGCCATTAATTGTGCAATCACAAAACACCAGACATTCATACTGAATGTTCTGTGTACAGGATGTCATGACATCGGGTCTGACATCCTGGAAAAATCCTGCATAATCCAATAATTCCTTTTATAACTTCCAGCAGATACAGTCATATCAGATGCCATGACATTGTGTATGTCATCTGAAACAATCCTGCATGAACATGTCTTTCATCTAAGCTCCAGCAGGTACATCCAATATCAGAAGCCTTGTCATTGTATGTGGCATTCTGAAACAATCTTGCATGCACATGTTCTTGAACTCCAACAGGTACATAGGATATCTCATGTTAAGACATCACACATGACATCTTGTGAACACTCTTTGTTTTACCAAAATTGCTGCCAACACTTAGAATCAACAAACTCCCCCTTTGGCAAATTTTGGCTAAAACATATATCTGTCCTTTTTGTTCACAAGGTAAACTATCAGTAGTTAAACAACATAACAGAAGTTTAATCAGTAGCAGAAGCAAAACAATTACTAGCTATGGCTACTAGTAATACATAGATGCACAAGGGTACTTCTCCTCCCCCTAAATCTGTGCAACAAACAGAATTACTAGTTATGGATGCAACTAGTAAGACACACAAATACACAATGCACAGGGGTACTCCTTCTCCCCCTAAATCTGTGCACACAACAATCATAACAGCTACTGAACACCAGTACCTGTACCAGCCAGAATGTCATACTGACATCTGCTTCAACATTAACACATGTGCACCATATCAGACATCCTGTTTGACATCTGTAAACAGAACAACATTCTGTTGTGGCACCTGTGCACTTCTAATAATAGTTGTCCTTCTGTCCAGTCACATACAACTTCCACATCAGCATTTCTCCCCCTTTTTAGTCAAAATTGAGCAAAGGTGACCAATGAGACAAAATAAATGTCTATTAGCCTATCATAGAATGTTAGATCAGATGTTATAACATTAAGCATGTTAAAACAAAATATTCAGGAAGTACACACCATCATTAAACACAGCTGTGATAGCTGGAATAATGAACAAATCCAAGGAACTCCTTAAGAGCCCTAAATATTACATAACAGGCATCAATACGGACTGCCACAAAATACATAATAAAAAAAACAATCAAGACAACAGCCTTCCAAACAGCAACCCAGCTTTCACCACACCTCTCAATCTTCAATTCAGCCAGGGACCATTAATCAGAAGAAGAAGAATCATCTTCACCTTCACTTGTATCTTCACCTGCACCTTCAGAGTTTTCTGAGCTTCCAGAACTTCCATTGGATTGGGATTTTGATCTTGTATTTGAGTCCTTCCCAGCCTTCTCTATTTCTTCCTTCTCCAGGCTACAGATCAGAACTTCTAATGCTTCTTTTCTAGCCTTGGCCACCCTTATACCATTTTCCAATTCCTTGCAGGTTTCTTTTAGTTGATCAACCAAGCTCCCTTGAGATGTAGACTCCCTTTTGGTAGATGTCATGACATCATTGACATGACTTCCCTCAAACAGCTTATATTGAATGGACATAGGGGATTTTCTCCTACTTGGAATGTCACTTGTACTCAGAATGCCTGGTTGTTGGCTCAGGATAATGCCACAAATAAGGGAGGGGAAGGCAATGGGTAACTTCACAGCATTTCTGGAAGCATGTCTAATGGTTTGATCAAATATGAACTTGCCAAAATCATAGTTAACCCTTGTTCCAATTGCATGAATGATTCTTCCAAGGTTAATGGAGATAGTAGAGACATGATTAGTAGGAATCCAATTAGCTGAGCCAATCTTGTGCAAGATGGCATATTTAACACTGAGCTTTCCAGCTGATAAGTGATTCCTACTAGGCCATTCCTTAACTTGGCCGGGTGTGATAACCCTACAGACCTCATTGTCTGTAGTCTCTAGGTCTACTCCTTCATCTGTTCCTCTTCCTAGGAACTTGTTGATGACACTTGGTGAGAATTTCACACATTTTCCCCTTACAAACACCTTGCAGAACTCCTTGCTGCTCTTTTCCTGAATATCCTCAAGAATATTAACAATAAACTCTTTTACCAACCCCTCATAGCATTCGGGTAGAGTTACCATAGTCTTCATAAGTCCAGCCTTTTTGATCAACTCAATTACCTCCTTTACCTCTACAGTTTCTTGTCCAAGCTCTCTTTCAATAGCTACTCTCCTCTGAATGACATATTTCCATTTTGCTGCACCATCTTCCAAATGAAAGGAGATATTGTCTAGGTGCACAGCATCAGCCTTGCCAGGAGACTTCTGAACAGCCTGCATTTTTGCAGGGGAGATGTCTGGGACATCGTCTTTGACATCTTCCTCAGAGTCAGAGCTATCTCTTTCTTTCCTTTTCCTAACCTCAACTTTGCTCCAAGCTTTTGAGGGTCCTATACCAGCCGTCTTTTTCACTCTTCCTGTTCTCATTCTTGCCACACTTTTCCCTTGCCTAGTTCTCAGTTTCTCAGCAACACTAGGTTTTACAAGATTAACCAAAGGATCATCCTCCTTTTCAGAGCTTTCTTCCTCTAGGTCAATAACATTCTCCTGAGACATATTTGTTGGTCTCTTGCTAGGTAGGGTTTTACCTAGAGAGCATAGCCCTTCAGCAGCACCTTCTTTTTCTGACTTAGATGAGTCCTCATCTTTATCAGCATGAGGTTCCTCCTCAGGAGAGGGTTCCCTTCTAGACAGAGGGGTAGAAACCCCTTTGACTTCATGCCCTTCTCTTAGAATCCTAGTGACTAGGTTCCTTATTGCACGATCAGCATAATGCATGTCTTTTGGGAGAGAGGAGTTACCAGAGGTATTACCTTGCTTATCTCCAGCTTTGGAAGAGGGACCTGGGATGTCGCCTGGTATCATGCAGAGTGGAGTGACGTCCATCACATCTTCATATACAAACTCCATTGAGGGAGCTTTTCCATGGTGGGAAGATGATGAATGTGAACTAGATGATGATGAATGTTGAGACATGTTGTAGGACTTTTGAGAAAAGTTTCTTTGCCCTAGCTGAGCTTTTCTGAGAAGATGAATGGAGAGGGAGATTGTTGCGTTTAGGTAGCGTGTGCTAAGGGAATAGCTACTATTTTCAATGCCAGGGAATGATTTATCATTAATGTGGCTCTTTCTTTTAAAGGGGCAAACACTATTTTTATTTTCTTTATTTTTCCACTTTAACTGCCATAATTTCACAAGAGTCCAAATCCCTAATTTCCCTCTCTCACATTCAATTTTACCCAAATTCCTTGCAAGCTTGTCTGCTAGTTCCAATCCAAGCTTTAGACTTCTGAACTTGTCTTCCACAAATTTTCTAATGGAGTAATAATAGCAAGAACAATACTTTGTCCATCTGTGCTGAATCTGATTTTTGGACCTAGTTTCAGCATTTAGGAAGTCATAATACAATGTTATGACATCATGTGTGACATTGTATGCAATCAGTAAAAGTTTCATCCAACCCAGTTGAGCCCAACTGCTATCATCTACTATACCTTTCACAGGTGTCATCCAAATCTTCTCCATATTGTCATTGGCCTTTTTGCATAGAGTCTCTTGTGGCTTAGTCCCAACAGTTCCATTCTCCCTGTGACTGGTCATATGTCCACCTGTTTGATCTAACTTCCTTTTTTTTTACTTTACTTTACTTTTTTATTTTATTTTTATCAAGCTTAATCAAAATAAAAAAGGCAGCATGTTATGGAATCCTATGTACACCCCCTTTGCAAAATAAGGAAAAAGTTGAAGCCTAAGAACAAGGAATAAGCCCGACCCAAAAACAACAATTCCGGAGCCATGGCGGGCGCCATGGGGTCGGTACCTTTTACGGGACAGAAGCCCTAAATCTCCCATTTTTTCCTCCTTCAACCTCTCAAAACCCATTTTTTCGTCCTTCCACCTCCATCAAAAGTCCACGGAAATTCCCAACTTCATCATTCTAACTCCAACCCATTATCATTTCCAAACTTCACTCATCAATTTCCTCCACCAAAAACCCACTATAATCCCATTTTCACTTCCTTACCATAAAAACCCATTTTTTTCTTCACTCACCATCAATGGCTGGAATGGAATTCAACAATATCATCCTTCGCGGAGGGAAACATGGAGAGCGTCAGAGAATTTTTTTACAGAAGTTGCAAACACGGGAAATTCTCGCCACCAGGTATGTAGATGAGGAATGTTTATATACTTTAGGGACATATCATAGTGTTTTTCATATTCTAGATAATTTAGGATTGCATGAGATTTTTTCTAATAAGGAACCCACCTATAATAGGCTGACTAGGGAATTTCTAAGTTCCCTAATTTACACTGTTCATCCTGGCACTGTTAGCACGGTTGGTATCGTATGTTTTAGAATGTTCAATGTCGAATATGAGGACACTACCGATGCCTTAGCAGGTTTGTTAGGAATTCCTTACGGAGAGAGTGCCATTTGTGAGACACCCTTAGATGTAGAATGGGCACTCGAAGCATTTAACTTTTGGAATAGATTATCGAATGTGGCTGCCACTTCTTTTGAAGGAATTTTAGCCTCCACTATTCATACCCCGGCCATCCTTATTTTTTGATATCTCTTGGCATGTACTATTTTTGGTCGGGAAACTTCTAATAAAGTAAATGCTCGCGAGTTGCTATTTTTACAGGGTTGCCTTACTAATCAAAGGATCAATCATGTTCCTTTTATGCTTGCACATATGTCCTCCATTTTGAAAAAAGGAGGAACCATTTCTTTTGGTGGATTAATTATTTCTATTGCTAGAGCACTAAATCTCAACGCTGAGTTAGCTACTTTAGAACTGCTCCCTCACCGCACCATTAACTTGAAATTCTTGAAGGATATGAAATTGTGCAAGGTGCGGCGAGCAGACGGTTATAACCTCATGATCCATGGTGTAGCTATACTGAGTGTTGTTTTACCTTGCTCTCAGCGTACAGATGTGTGACATGCAAGAAATTGGACATATGATCTCGATGCTCCACCTTTTATCGGTCCATTGCCACCTAATGTCCCTATGGACGATGGGCAAGGGACCGATGATGAGTATGACCAACGCGACCAGTCCCCTGCTCATGATATTCCTACACACATTACATCACCTGCACACACTGCACCTTCTTCTTCTGACCATTTTGCAGGTACCACTCCCAGTTTTTACATCACTGAAGAGATGTGGCGCGAGCACCTGGCTCGGGAAGAAAGGTGTGACTCCCTTCTAAATACCATAAACCAACGATTGACTGATAATATGAGTTTTATGGTAGCCTCCCAGTAGCGCAATGAGCAAGCACATCGGACTATCACGGAGTCCTTGCTTGCGATCACTAATGAGCAACATCGCTAGTGACAGGCTACTGAGCGGCACTTTGCACTTATCGAGGCCAACCAGGGGTCTCTCTTAGGTCGCTCTAGGCAACTGCAGGAAGGTCTTAGTACTCGTAGCAGGAGTCGTCGACCCAGGCATCCTGACCAGGGCGGTGACGGTGTCAGTGATCAGCCATAGTTCACTCTCTTTCAGGTTACTCCAACCCTATCTCATTTCAAAACATTGAGGACAATGTTCGGTTTAAGTGTGGGAGGAGATTTTCATCGCTTTCCTTTATTTTCAGTATGTTTTTTGTGTTTTAGTTGTTTGCTTTCCTTTCAATAAAATAACATGTGTTTGACGAGTCATTTGTGTGGTGTATCATTACTTCTCCCATTTCTTTAGCCTTACCAAAAAAAATTGTGAGCAAAGAAAATAGTGTATTTTGAATATTTAGGCTATAAGACAAGTTTATGACAGGATGTAAAAGATTTGGGAAAACTTTTTCTAAAAATCGATATCGTCTCGACACCGTAGGCTTCATGATTATAAGAGTCGATCCTGATACCCCATATGTTGTGGCCCTAATTTTTGTTCCAAATAAGTCCTTAAGTAGTTTATCCTTGCAGTCAGCTCCGGCTTAAGCATGCTCTACGTAGGGGACCGATGAAAACAAGTGAATGATCATAAAAATTTCTTCTTTGTTCTCTAGTTGTATGAAATTTCGGGCTAGGTGACTCTCACACGGTCATTTGACCTAGCAAAATAAAGAGGTTTGCGAAACATGCAGAAAAATAAAAAAAATATATAATAATATGCTCATTGTTGGTTGGTTCAAAGGTATCTGGTGCTGAACTTGGTAGGGTGGATTACGATCCAATCCCCCACAACTACAATTGGGTTGAATAAAGGGGTTACACCAACTTATCTACCAGAGCCCCATGCTTAAGATCATAATCACTAACCGGTCACCTTACTATGAGTATGTATGGATAACGGGCTTAATGTGATTGCACCTGAATGAAAAATACTTGAAGAAGATGAAAAGAAGGCCTAGGTATGGTGGGGTGATATGGATTGATTTGTATAGGAACGAAGCCTATGACCGCATTTGCAGAAAGTGTCACTACAATATCCTTAGTTCAATTCGTTAGTACCTATCGATACATTCCTTGAATAAACTTATAAGCCCTTTTAGCCTTGAATTATCTCTGGTTGATATTGTTTTTCTTACATGAGCTATAAAGAGTTTTGCTTGAGGACAAGCAAAGGTTTAAGTGTGGGAGAATTTGATCACACTGAAAAACACCGCGTATTTGACTCGGATTACACATGTTTATTAGGTCTTTATTATCATTTTTCTTGTGTTATGCTTTCTTTTTTGTTGTTTTCAGGTATTTAGCTCTTTCAGGACACATCAACCCTCAACCTGGAGGAAACTGCCACGATCCCATGAACTTCCCCATTTACTCACATGGCGGGCTCCGTGGAGGGGTGGCGGGCGCCACCTTTAAATTCCACGTTACCATTAAAGAGAAGTTGAAGGGCATCCTGGTCTTTGCATGCTGTTGAGTTCCTCTATAAATAGGTCGTTCTAGTTCACTTCCAAATCATCCAACTTAGTTTACAACACTAAGACTATATTATCATCTGTAAAAGCGGTAATCCGTCACATCGAGGGGTTATCGCACGTTAGTGTAATTGAGTTGGAGCACTTTGATTTTGTTGTCGTCTTTATTTTCAAAGTCAAAGGTTTATTTACTTCCTTGTACCAGATTTAAAGCCTCCGTTTGGAGCAGGTTCTAATTTAATCGCCTTTTTATTTTACTTGCCATGCCTTACTTTATTTAATTCCTTGTCATGCGTTACTTTATTTAATTTTCTGTCATTGTCTTTACTTTATTTAATTTCCTCGCCATTATCTTTATTGCTCGTTTTAATTGATTTACATGCTTTACTTGTTCTTCACGCCTTAAATTCTAAACTTCTTTTCATCATGTTCAACATCGTTGTATCTGTTTGTATTACCATGTCTGGCTAAATCTTTCAAAGGTTAGAATGTAAGGATCGCGGTTAAAGAGATGTTTCATATATTGCATCTGTAGAAATGCTTTAGGGGTTGTTTTTATTTTTAATTCGAGTTTTCTGAAACAAACTTAGTTAATTTTAACTACTCAAGGAGTGCGAAAGCACCCTGGCTTTGTTAACTAGGAATTTTTATCACTTTATGGAAAAACGATTTTTGAAACTGTTTTCGGACGCGTTGATAGATTTAAAATCAGGAAACTCCTTGGGTAAACTTTTCGAATAAAAATCACTTTTCAACTAAGTTTACGAGTCTTATTTCTTAAATAGGTTTACTACTTTAGCGTTCTGCGCACCTTTTATAAGTGACAATAAAAGGCCTTAATTTAAGGTTAAACTCGGTTCTGAATACACGAAAGCGACAATTCCTGTTAAATGGATTCTTTTCAAGAGTAGAAAATATTGCCCCATAAGTAGTTCTATTTAGACAATCGAAGCATCGTTTAACTGACGTGAAATACATTCAAGCCTATCTTTATCTGCACTGCATTTATCATTTTCTTTATTTACTGTTATTTTGTGACATCAATACCTCATTTGTACCGCCTTAGATAAACATCGTAACAATAGTAATCGATAGATTGACGATTTGGTCTCTGTGGAATCGATAATCTTTTATATTACTCTGACGCGATTCATGCACTTGCGAATATAGCGATCAATCATGGAGTTTCTAAGCTTGGATGTGGATATCTTTATTTGATGCCTTGCTCTTCATATTTCTATTTGTGTATTGATTTTAATTGATTCTAAAGTCCAAGGGAAATTTGGGTTTCTATATGACATTCTTGTCTATTGGATTGCAGCACATTGGTCAGATCTTTTCGCCTCTTAACTTTTAAATTTTGCTTAGGATTAGTCTCTTCATCTATTCCCCACTTCTTTAATTTCAAAATATCTCCCTCCATTTTTTTTTTAAATCTTCTTTGCTTGTGTTTGTTTTCCAAACTTTGACCATATTGCAAAAATTAGAAAGTTTGGCCTTATGCCATTTCCTTTTCAAACTTCTTTTCTTAAACAAACTTGTAAATAAACTTAACTATACTTGACTTCAAATTTCAAAATACAAAAAGAATTAACACTCATTCAAACCATTTTAGGCATTTTTTTCCTTTATTAAACTTAAAATTTTGTTAAAAGCAATGCACTCATTTTGAAATTGATACCACGAACTACGAGGTTTTGATCCCTCATTTTTATGTTGGTACGTAGGCATAAGTCCGAAGGTCTTGTCAAACACAAAAAATATAATTAATGAATTCTTTTCGCATCCCCCCGTTCTATTTATTGCAAACATCATTTGTACAAAAACAGATATGCACACAAGAAAGGGCTCCCTAGGAGTACCTATGACACTTTGGGTGCTAACACCTTCCCTCTATGTAACCAAGCCCCTTACCTGTAATCTTTGGCATTCTATTAGTTTTGATTTGAAAACTTCTTATCTTTTGGGTTTTGTTCGTACTTTCCCTTTTCCCTTGGAAACAATAAAAGCGCGATGGTGACTCTGGTTTTATTGACGTCTAGCTTATCCATAGCTTGATGGTCATGAACTTACCGCTACAGGTCCATCCTTTGATCTTTTTTATTTTTGTGTATGGTATGTTTTAGGAGTATGGTTCAATATACCAAATCTATAACATGCATTAACACCTAAATCTTTATTGCCCGACCTCAGATAGTTGTGACTTCTACATAAGTCTAATTACGATTGCTTAACATAGAGCCAAATTTGACCCTAAAGGAATAGCATTCTAGTAAGTGAGATTGTAAGTCTCCCATATTTCATGGTATTATGTAGAAAATTGGCCTTTTTTCCTTCCTTTGGAAGATGTCTTGGTTCAAGGATCCATGCTTGTGAATAGATGGTTGAGTGTTCTCCAAAGAATGACTTAATCAGTTGAAATGTAAAACATCACTAACATCTAATCAACTAACATTTGACTAACTTATATTAATATTGCTTTACTTTCATGTCATCTACTTTACACAATTTAATTTCAAGTCATTTGGATCCACTTGAGTTTATATGCTCCATGGTCTTGATCCAACTGTTATTTTAATCTCATGCCTAATAGCTTATTCTGAGTTGATCAAGGAGTATGTCATTTGATACATGAGAAGACAGAGAAGACTTCTAGCTATGGAATTTACTTGTTTGGATGTGGCCATCTTTATTTGATGCCTTGATCTTCATGATGTCTGATATTGCTAATTGCTTGTTGATAATTGCTTGATTCAAAGTCCAAAGGGAACATGAGTTTTCTATATGACATTCTTGTCTGTTGGATTGCATCTCATTGGTCAGATCTTTTTAACTCTTAACTTTTAATTTTATGCTTAGGATTAGTCTCTTCATCTCCTCCCACTTCTTCAATTTCAAAATCTTTCCCCCTTTTCAAAAACTTTCTTTGGCTTGTGATTTCAAAATTTAGACTTTATTTCAAAATAGAAACTTTGGCCTTATGCCATTGAATATTTTTTAAACTCTTTTCTTAAATCAAACTTGTAAATGAACTTAACAATATTGACTTAAAATTTCAAAAGACAAAAAGAACTAACACTCATTCAAACTTTTGGGCCCTTTGTGCCTCTTTTAAACTCAAATTTTGATTAAAAGCAATCCACTCATTTTGAAATTGATATCACGAACTACGAGGTTTTGATCCCTCATTCTTATGTTGGTACGTAGGCACAAGTATGAAGGTCTTGTCAAACACAAAAATATAATTAATGAATTCTTTTCTCATCCCCACAGTCTATTTGTTTCAAACATCTTTTATACCAAAACACATACATATATAAAAAAGGGCTCCGTAGGAGTACCTAGGACACTTTGGGTGCTAACACCTTCCCTCTGTGTAACCAACCCCCTTACCTATAATCTCTGGCATTTTATTAGTTTTTATTTGAAAGCTTCTTATGTTTGGGTTTTGTTCGTACTTTTCCCTTTTCCTTTGGAAACAATAAAAGCGCGGTGGCGACTCTGATTTTATTAACGTTAAGTTTATCCATAGCTTAATGGTCACGAATTTACCGCTACATCGTGGAATGATTTTTATGGCCCCAAACTAATTTTTCCTATTCCAAAATATTTCTAAGTCCGTAATATTTTTCTCTAACGCTTCTTATTACTATCAAAATTAGAAAAACTTAAAAGAAAGCAAATAAACTCGATTGTGAATGACTAAAATTTAAAACATGCAAAGATATTTTATTTTCAAACATGATGGTTTGCCTCCCATTAAGCTCTTCTTTACCGTCATTAGCTTGACTAAAATATCCTAAGGTTTTCCAGGCACAAGAGATACCCTCACATCGATTGATTTACCTCGGATCAATTTTCCGTCCATTTTTGTTACCTCAATCTTGTAACATTCGTCCTTGTCTTCAATATGATGTGTCCATTAAAACAAGTTGAAAATTACCTTCTCATTATTAAACCTCAAGCTTAGTCCACCTGACTCCACATGGATTAATACTTTACCAATTGTTGAGAAAGGTCTTCCCAGTATTACTGAAGCATCAAAATCTTCATTTACGAGTATCACAAAATCAGATGGGACTATCAATCCATCCACTTTAATTAGAACATCTTCAATGACCCATAAGGATGCGTAATTAAGAGATCTGCCAACGTAAGATTCATATTTGTTGGTTTTGAATCTCCCAAGTTCAACTTCTTTACTAATGTAAGAGGAATTAAGTTAATGATAGACCATAAATCACAAAGAGCATATGGAATCTTAACTTCGCATATGGTATAATGTATGATGAGCCTTCTTGGATCTTCTAGGTTAGGTGGAAGTTTTCTTTGGATTATAGCACTACACTTTACCGTCAAAGCTACATCCTCACCCAAATTTGATTTCTTCTTTCTTGACAAAAACGCTTTCATGAATTTAGTATATTTAAGCATAAGTTCTAAAATTTCATGAAACAGAATACTTACTTGGATTTGGCAAACATCTATTTGAATGTTTTTTAAAAGCCTTTCATCTTCTTTCTTCTTTGGTTTCTTCTTGATGATTGGGTAAGGGGTCTTGACATAATAAGGTAGTTCGAGACTTTGATCATTGAGGATTTGTTTCTTTGTTCTTCTCAAGGGTGAGTTTCTATCTATCAGCTTATCAATTGTATACCCTCTCACATAATATTCACCTTTTTTTCACTGGCCTTTATTTTCTTTTCAAATTCTCCCTCATCTTCCATATCCCAGACTTCATCTACTTCTTTAATATCATTCTGACTCACTTATTTTCTCACAAGACTATGACATCGATTCAAATATGGTCCTTCACTTCCCAACTTTATTTCCTTACAAATCTCATTCTATGGATTGTCAATAATGTTACCTACATATCTTTCACTAGAACTTGGTATTGTTGCTACATGTTGATATAATTATCCTATCTATATTTCTAAAAATTTATTAATGTATCATGGTTTTTGCTCATGGTTTCATCTTTCTTGTTTACGTATTAAAAACCATTTTGAGTCATATGGATAAATTTATTTAGAGTTTTTTCAAGTGGTGATGGCTTCCTGTGGAATGGAACTTGTTGTGCACTCTAAGTGCCTTGAATAGAATAAGAGGTTTGATTATTGCTCAATTTGAAGTTGGGGCGATCTTTCAAACTTGGACTGTAAATGTTGGAGTAAAGGTTATTCTTTTGGAAAGTGGAAAATTGAACTTCTTCATTGCACCCTTCTGGAACACACATCCCATTCGCATGTCCTTCTCCGGAGAAATCACATTTCAAAAGTTATACCTTACTTACATTGGCCTAATTAAGGTTGCTTTCGACCAACTTTTGGTTGAGGTGTTCAATTTGAGCTAGTAAGGCAGTATGGGTATCCAATGTAAGCACACCCTTAGACATACCGATACTTTCAACTTTGACCCATTTTTCACTCTTTGAGGGTATTAGTTCAAGCACATCTTCTCAGCTAGATATTTTACATGTGCTTCACCCAAGAGTCGAATTGTACCTCCATCTGAGGCATCCAAAAGCATTCATGTTTTACTTATGAGACCTCTTATGAAATTTTGCATTTGTTCTGTGTTGCTCATGTTGTGATTAGAACACCTTCGTAATAATAGTTTAGACCTCCCCCATGAGTCATGCAAGGATTATGTCTCTTGTTGCTCAAAGTTTGTGATCTCGACCCTTCTCTCAAAAAATTAGGTAGTGGTAAAAAACCTTTCTAGAAATTTGTCTTCTAGATATTTCCAAGTTCCAATAGTTCCGCTGAGAAGACATAGTAACCAATATTTTTCTCTCCCAAAAAACAAAAAACTTAATAACCTTAGCTTCACCTGATCATCAGTCACACCAGTTTGTCTGCACATTGAAGTTGTTTCATACAAGCAAGCTAAATAATCCCAAGGATCTCAGATCGTGTTTCCATCGAACAAATTGTCCCTTAAACTTGAAAGCACATAATTTTTTATGTCAAAAGCAGTATAGTTAGTAGGTACGAAACCCATAGAAATTTTCCCAACATTATTTCGTTTACAATTGTATCCCATGTTTGGTTGTTGTTGCTCCGCCATGGTTGCTTCTTCTCGTTCGCTTTCTTTATCAAATGAAACAGGTATACTTTCCTCTACTAAAGCTTCTCATGTAATGCCTCAAATTTCTTTCAGGATTACCGACTGACCCCACAAACCAACACGGGTCTTTTGAACATGTTTTATCCTCACTCACACGTTTTCCGAGAAACTTCCCAAAAGGTCACCCATCCAAATACTACTCCAAGTCAAGCACGCTTAACTGTGGAGTCCTTATCTGCTGGGATACCTAAAAGAAGATGCATCTTGTTGGTATAGGTAGTACCAATTAATCCTTATAAGCCTTCCTTCAACCATGCAGTCCCATACCTGGATAACCTCAGGATCCCTCTCATTCTGATGAGAATTCGGTTTTTCCCTAGAAGCTGCTAGGAGTGTCTCATTGTCATGCCTCATGCACCGACAACCACTCTCTCTCCCTCGGGTGTAACATGTAACCACTCTTTGGCCTCTCTGGCCTCGGGTGTTACATGCCCACCAGCTTCCGCTTGGTTCGTCCCCGAACCACATTATACTAGGAGAGGTTTGGCTCTGATACCATTTGTAACACCTCAAATTTCTTTCAGGATTACCGACTGACCCTACAAACCAACACGAGTCTTTTCAACATGTTTTATCCTCACTCACACGTTTTCCGAGAAACTTCCTAGAAGGTCACCCATCCAAATACTACTCCAAGTCAAGAACGCTTAATTATGGAGTTCTTATCTGCTGGGATACCGAAAATAAGATGCATCTTCTTTTCGGTAGCCTAATAGATAAGAACTCCATAGTTAAGCGTGCTTGACTTGGAGTAGTATTTGGATGGGTGACCGCTTGGGAAGTTTCCCGGGAAGCGTGTGAGTGAGGACAAAACATGCTGAAAAGACCCGTGTTGGTTTGTGGGATCAGTCCATAATCCTGAAATAGTTTGGGGTGTTACATCTCACGCTAAAAGTGTTGCTCATGCTGCTTTCTGGTTTATTCGTGCGATATTTTTTATTTTTGAATCAAATCGTACTAGCTTTGATCCTGAACCTTGCATAAACAAACAGAGATACCATTTGTAGTACTGCACCAAACAAAAAAAAACTTAAAGTAAATAAATAAAATAAACTAAAATGTCACACATAATTTTCCTTGTTGAAATTTCAACAATCCTCGACAACAGCGCCAAAAAACTTGAAGACAAATCGGTAAGTGTATCGATTGTGTCGAAGTAATAATTAAAATATCGTATCCACGAGGGTTGAAATTTAACAAGGTGTACATTTGTATGAATTAAAATTAATAAGGGGGTTTCGAGTTTGAACGCGAAATGTAAATAGAAAGGTTATCAGAATGTGAAAGGTGATTAGATTTCGTCTTAAATCCCCTGTATGACATTGTTGATGTTAGCGTCTATCTACCCTTATGATTATCAATTCAATTACAATGACAATTTAACTAGGATGTTATACCAAATCTCTTAGTGTGTAACTCAATATTTTAAGCTATAATTCCCTAATCTCTTAGGATAATTCGATAGTTAAAATATGAAATGTTTGTTCGTTAAACCCTAATTCACAACCTTACAATTTCCCATCTCTAGCTTAATTATTAGGTTGAACAATTAATTTATATATGATTCATACAGTTATGGTTAGTAATCAACATGAATTTGAATCGATATATAGACATTTGTAAAAACATATAAAGCATTAATCATAAATATTAACTAAATAGAAAATTGAATTAATCAAAAGAGTAAGCAGTACAAAGACCTAACATATGGCCCCAAGAGATCCATACAGATTCATCTCAATAAAACCTAACCTAAGAAAATTAGCTACTCATAACTATATAGTTCGTAATAATAGAGATAAGATAAATATACATGGATTTATGGTTAGAATCCGGGGTCCGTTCGTGAAAACCTTCTCTCTAGAGCTCCACAATATCTCTCAGTCGTCAGAATTAGGTCGCTATAAGAAGATCCTCAAAAAGTGTGCAAAAATCCCTTTATAAAGTTGCAAAACGTGTCAGGCCCCACGTGGCATCGTGCCACGATGAGATGTGAATCGTGCCACAAAAGGGCACAATAATTGCATTACTGAATTGCCTCAAATTTTTTATTCTTCACACAATTTATTCATATTTTCCTCTTTCTTCCATTTTTTCAAAAACATGGTAAACCATAATCAAACTTAACCAAAATGAGATTAAACTTAATTAAATAATGAACAAAATGATGTAAAACTTACATGTTGACAGAGTGTCATCACTCATCAGGTACATACCATGTACAATCAAAGGTATACATATTTCTTTGCACAACTTCATTTAATATTCATTGAGGCTTCATTTAAAGCTATAAAGCATCCTGCAAAAAAAACTAGGTTTTCACCTTTACTACCTAAATTGTTTTGGATCCTGGTGCATTAGTAGTTCTAAGAGGTCTAGAGTTACTACCTTTAAATCTACTTAATTTATCATAAGAAAAAGCCTCAATATGTCTAAACTTTTCACAATAAGAGCATTAATAAACATGGTGATTTAATTTCTTCTTAATAAATCCTTTTCTATGTGATATACTAGATTTTAAACCTAGTCTAGTTTTTTTCATGGAAGACCTTTGATTTGATAGAATCAAAACTAGGTTTTCTTTCCTCTTAGTAAATTTACTTAGGATTTCATGTAGATATTTCACTCCCTTTTTCTTCGAGACACAAGTCTTTCATTTACTATCTTGGTTTCTAATACTAGTCATTTCATATCTTAGTGTTTCATTTCTATTTTCTAGAAACTCAATGAGGTCTTTAAGATCTATGTTATGCTTTTAAATCTTATCATGTTCCTTGGTTAACCTAACGTTTAATTTAAATAATTTCTTGTATGATAACATTGTTACCCCATAATCATCTTCTTTATGAGAAGCTCAAAAGCAAACTTGTTCATCTTCTTTGTTGGAAGAAGATTCTTCTAAGGTTCTACCAGAGGTTTATTCTTAAAGATTTCTCCTTAATGTTAAGTTTCTAGATATATTAATTATAGTCTTCCATTTGTGAGAGTCTCAAATACGAGTGACACACATCCCTCTCCTTGTAAGGCGTCTCCCGGGAATGACCTTTATGGAGTACATCATTTCGCCTTTAGAACATATGATGTGTATAATATTTTTATCTCCCCATTAGTCATACAATAATGGCTCACACCATGACTCCCTAGAAAATAGGTGGTCACTAGTCTCCCCCGGTCAAGGGGGAGTGCTTACCACTTCTTAGGATTTCCTAAGCCTTAGGTCAAAGAGCCTATATAAATATCTGACCCTCTAATGGCAGTAGAGAATATAACCTAATGAGCATTAATTATATCACATATCCTCTCACGTCACATGATTTGGCATCTCATACCACAATAAACTCCATAACACCACCATACATAGCCTCTCGCCGCCTCGAGCAAGCCTTACATATTATAAACCTATTAAGGCCTTTGAGTATCCCCTGCCGTGTAGGGATACCACCCACATCGGTACTTATTAACCAATTTCGAACTTTCTTTTATCTTGCATGGTCCAAACAAAATCAGGTTTATCTACTACTTCATCATTAACATGCTGAGTAGGGACAAATGGACAACTGATTATTGTTTCCCATAATTCAATATAAAAACTTTGAATGAAAACTTTAAATTTATCTTTCCACAATTCAAACCTATCACCATTAAATAAATGAGGTGTGCTTAAGAAAGCCCTACTATTAAAAGAAGTATTGAGGGTCATCTTTGTCCTTAGACGATTAGTCTTTAAACATGAGTTAGGCTCTGATACGACTTGTTGGACATTTGACTCCATACACAAGATGAAGGTGAATTGTGCAGGTTGAAAAACATTGATTTAAAACGAAATCATTTGATAAATCAGAGTTTCAAAACATTTTATAAGAGTGTTTAAATAAGTAAGTAGCAGAAATTCAAATTAAGAAAATTAATAAAAGTAAAAGAAGTAATGGAAGATAAATGCCACCAGAGAGTTATATAGGTTCAATCAAGAAGACTTAATCATGTACCTAAGAATTAATCTTGAGAGTATCCACTGATCTTGAGAGCTTTTAGAAGGTTATATCCATGAACCCTCTTATACAAGGAAATGAAATTTTTTAAAAACAACTTTTAACCAAACAACGAACATGAATTGAAGCAGTTAGTCTCCAATCCAAATAGCAAATAGGGCTTAGAATGGTTAGTATCCAAACAAAACCTAGTATTTGCACAGACTGATCTCGAGCAAAAGACAAAGTTTTAAGTTCGTTATCCATCGAACCAAACTGGGGTTTCACACAGACTGACCACGAACCGAACCAAAATTTTACTAGGTTGATCTCGAACCTTATGTGCTTTAACACTGGATGAACTCGAAAACAAATTAAGATTTTAAACCAGACTAGTCTCAAACCAATAAAGCTTTTAAGTAGGCTAAGCTCAAGAATCGTTATGGAGATTTTCACTGTCTGATCTTCACGACTCAAAAGAGATTCTTTAATGTAGAAACTCACGAACCGGACTAGGACTTCCTACGACAATCCCCCAGTACAAACAAGAGCTTTTAAATGCTTTAGCTAATAACCAAAATAAAAACTTCCTATGAAAGAATTATTTACTCAAGAGAAAATTCACCTTTGGTAAACTTACAATTTTTCCCTTACCCTGAACAATATTCCACAATAAACTTGAAAAAACTCTCAAAACACTATGGCTAAAGTATGGAAGAAAAATAAGAACGATTTAGAGAGGTGATGAGACAAATGAAAAGTGAGGTTTTTCATGTTTTTTGGATTTGAAAAAGTAATAGAGAAGCTCTCTATTTATAGGCCTATGTATGGTATAAATTTGGAAATAATCCATGGGTCAAATGAATGCTCTAATCGATTAGGTAATGCAAATAGTCAATTGTTGTGGTCCAAATTGGAAGGTTTAGATATAGAGCTATTACAAATCATTAAGAGACTTCCACAATCGATTATAGACTCAATCAGGCATCATTTAATCGATTAGGAAAGTATCTAATCGATTAGACAATTACAAAAAGTCTCTTAATCAATTAAGTACTCCTTTAATCACCTCACTAGGCCTCAATTTTTTTGGTGATTTAATTTTAAAATGAGAGACTTTTCAACTGTGTGCGTGTGTGTGTGTGTATGCATGTGTGTGTGTGTGTGCGTGTGCATGTGGATGTGCATGTGCATGTGTATATGCATGTGTGTGTGCATGTGTGTGTGTGTGTATGTCTGTGTGTGTGGGTTAGCGGTAATGTTTCTAGAAATGCCCATCGTGTCTTTACAATATAGTGATCACTTAGACGAGCACAATCAAATAAGCTTTCACAGTTCCTCTATTTCACACTCTGAAGCTTCAAGTGTTGGCATCGTTATCTTTGACTTTAGAATCACATAGAACCTTGAGTCTTCTTGATGAGGCTTGATATGTCTTCAAGTTGACTACCATCATCTGAGAGGTTAAACCACCAGTGTTCGTTGAAACCTAAACCTTCACTTGAGATTCGTTGGACTATATTATTGACTTTTGAACACATGCCTTTAGTAGATTCAAGAGGATAGTTTGATCAACCATCTTGTACATCTTTGATTACTTGATCTATCTTCAGCAGTTGCAACAATTTCTTGAGTTCAAGTGTTGTCATGATCAAAACTAAGCAGCTACTAGCTGACTTGCCTCCTAGCTATCCATTAGCTTTACCATCTTGGATCACTTTTCGACTATAGTCGCGATTACATATGTCCACAATGGTGACAGAGAAAACGTGCACATCGCCGCCATTGACGAACCCGACCCAAGGTGAGAATGAGGGCTTAGAACACACCAATCACACTAAATCTTGGATTTTCTCTTCTTGCAATCTTGACAAACCCGCAGTCTGAATCAAATTTATGGGTCATTGTGCAAGCACCTCGCAATAGATATTTGATTTCAATTCGAACATACAATAACTCAATAGATTCGGTGGTGTTAACCCCACAATTCGATTTCCAAGTGTTTCAATCTCATTGAGATAATTAGCAACATAAGTTGATTATTGAAGCTTGAACACTTTACCCCTAGGATCGTTGTATGTCGTCAATGCAATTTTGAGTTAAAGAGCTTGCAAGAATTGGTTTCATGAGACTGTATGTTTGTTCTGGTACATCCACTAGTACCATGTTATTGTCGCATTGTCCAAATAGAAGGAGGACATCGTGAATCTCTCCTCCTTCGGTGTATTGTTATAGGTATAGAACACATGGTGATCTTGAAGATCCATCAACGGGGGTCTGTTCTTCAGAATCTAGGAACATCGAGCTTCAATATGTGACAATGATGTGGATCTGGCTCATGCGTGTTGCGTGAATTTCTAACTTCCAGTGAACGCAACTCCAGAGATTCAACATGGTTAGTGATCGCATCCATCTTTGAGTTGAAGGTCTTCTAGAATTGAGCAAACACCGGAGTTAAGTCATCCAGTTTGTCATTGTTGTTACGTGTGCCACCCGCCATTTGAATATTTCGGGAGAAGCTTCTCTCAATGAGAGCACCAATCAAATGATGAGTTTTGTGATCTATGAATTATAAGGTTAAAGTAACCTCATAGAAGTTAAGATACAAGAATGATAATTTCATTGATAATCCTCGAATGGTGTATACAATAGAATTTATAATGGATTCATACACTACTAATCACAACTGAATTATTCTCATCTACCTCCAATAACTAACAGAATCCGGCTTTTCTCTTGCAACTCCCACATTTCCAGGATCACCTCACTAGCCTCCAAATGGATGAAGTAGTCTTCAAGCTTCTTTGGAGCCTTGATCACTCCCTTAGCTCTTGTCACCTCAGTTTCAACTATCCACGCCCCTTCTTTTACTATGGGGCCTTTATGATTTTGTTTTTGCATGGGCTTAATTATACAGGGACAAATATAAACATCCCCATCCTCCTCCAACAACTTTAAATATCGGTGTAGCATAGTTTTACCACTAAAGTTGAGACGATTTTTGATGGGTTTGAGCAATTTCAAAACTTGTAGTTATGTCTAATATATATTACTACTTTAAAGTGAAAAGATACAAATTTCTAAGTCCTTCCTAACTCCACTGCAAGTGTGCATACAAGAAGGAAAGACACTTATACATATTTGACTAATTAGAGGAAGAAATATACACTTAGTGCATAAAATTTAAAATCATCCCATCAATTCCAACAAAAATATACCATAATGTTTTTTACACCATTCATACTTTTCGAAGAACAAGAACAAAAGTGATTGGTTTAATATCCTCCTTTGCAAACTCTTCATCCACCAATGTTGCAAAAATCTCAAACAAATTGTCCAAAATCCTTTCTCCAAAGTGATTAGAGATAATTGATTCTTGGACAGCTCTAACTGCTTTTGCAAACTCTGTACCATGACTCTCCCTCCCTTGCTCCTTGTCTATCTCAAACATTTCCAACTTCTCCATTTCCAATGACCCTTCTTTCCTTATTTCATCTTCTAATTCTTCTCTTGATGGTGCATAGAAATGCACATCATATGAATCAAGTTCCTCCTCTTCTATTTCCCCCTTTAACACATAAAGCCAAATCAGTAATATTTAAGTTTGAAAAAATAATAATAATGTGTTTTCCTCTAAAATAAATATCATTTCTAATCATCAATATAATATTAATTATTTGTTAATTATATTCTCTAGTTAATACAACGTGCAACATCCACAAGTAACTAGTAAAATGCAATTTGTATGGTAGTGTTGTTATCCATAGTGGAGGAATGGTGCACCCTACAATTCTCCTTTTAAAATAAACTCGAGAGCCTATGTTGAAAAGCTACAACTTAATGATTAATGTTCATGAATCAAAATCCTAGCAAAATAGCCTGTTTCATTTCAAACTACTAACTTTGAATCGGTAGGATGTTACTTTCATCTAGGGTGATAGAAATTGCAATCAATTCTTGACCCCAAAAAATTTGCAATCAGTTAATGATTGAAGGAAAGTGACAAAACTCTAAGTCGTCCAAGTTGGGCTTAGAGGGACCAGAGACCATTGAATGTTACTACTAGATTTACTCAAAATCTTAATGATAGACACTAATTTTGCATCAACATTCCTTTAAAAAATTTCTAGTACACAAAATCCTAAATATTATATAATTTAAATTTTGGAATGACGGTAACAATATCATTTTCTTTTCAATTTAGTTAAGATTTGTGGATATTATATATAATTATTTATTAAATAGTTTAAATTTTCAATATTTTTAAACATATTTTAATCAATTATTAACTTTATTTTAATTAGTCTACAAATTTTAATACAATTGACAAATATTATTCTCCCCATCTCATAATGAATCATTCCGTTGATCATTTCACATAAATTAAAAAAGTGTAATAATAAAAAAAAAATGATATTTTTATTAAAGTATCCATTAGTTGAGGGTGATAAAAGTAGTAGTGATTAAAAGATAGAATTGGAAAATTATAAATTGAAATAAATGTTATATTTTGAGACATTATTTTATTATAAATGAATCACCTATTATGAGACAGAAGAATATTAATTATATCGTAGTCATCAATTTTCAAATCGTTGTATTTATAGCTTTTGTGTGTGTTTTTATTCATTATTAAAAAAGTGTAATAATGTAAGAAAGAAAATAATATTTTTATTAAAGTATCCATTATCTGAGAGTAATAAAAGTAGTAGTGATTAAAAGATAGAATTGAAAAATTATAAATTGAAATAAATGTTATATTTTGAGACATTATTTTATTATAAATGAATCACCTATTATGAAACAGAAGAGTATTAATTATATCGTAGTCATCAAATTTCGAATCATTGTATTTGTAGCTTTTGTGTGTGTTTTTATTAATTATTAAAACAATCACCTTAAAAAAACTTTATCATAATTAAGAATTTTTCAAAAATAGAATTATAATTGTGATATATGAGATGAAACAATGTACCTGTGAGACTAGAATAGTAAATGCACGAGTAAGAATCTCCCAGAGGAATGAATTGCCTCTGTCAACATGTTGAGGTCCCTTTCTTCCTAAAAACGTCAACACCATTTTTCCACCGACAACTAATTCTTCAGACCTTGATTCAAGGAACAACGAAAAATCTTCCTGAAACTGCTGATAATACGCTTCAGAAACCAGTTGAGGACTTTTATCGCAAATGTAAACACAACCTTTGTTCAAAGACTTTTTCTCCTCATCATAGATTCCCGGAGGAACCTAAATAACATTAACAAGAAAGCATGAAACACAGTTGTGAAAAATCGGTGGCATAAACTATCGAAACGAGACTTGAATGAATGTTATTTATTACCCTTGAGAGCCAGTGTAAGCAATGGGAAGAATGAACAAAGTGCAAGTAACAATTAGGGAACAATCTTCCATAAAATGAACCAGGGTAACCTCCCATGAAAATGGACGGAAACTCGTTTTTCCTATCTTGATTAAGCAACTTTTGAAACTCAGGCAAAGCTTTGAAGATTGAATTGAAATCGTTAGTTGGAAGATCGTTAAAGTAGACTCGGAATTCAGTAGAGTGGTGCCTGATTTTGTGACTTGTTGATTGAATTGTTTGGAAGATGTCTTTGATGATTGAGAGAGTGTTTGGTCCAGAAGAACAACCCAAATCAGCAATGCCTATACTCTTTGGAGTTGTTTCAATGTAAAGATCCTCAACTGCTTCTATCAGAATGTGTTTCACCTTATCTGATACTTTTTTCTGTCAAAAATATACAATAATAACTACCCTGACGCTATT
The DNA here is from genome assembly GCF_024323335.1 of Lathyrus oleraceus. NCBI lineage: Eukaryota > Viridiplantae > Streptophyta > Magnoliopsida > Fabales > Fabaceae > Lathyrus > Lathyrus oleraceus. Next base: position 394,650,255 of record NC_066580.1, on the reverse strand, counting down.
GTAAAAGTACTAATTAAGATAATGAATTTGTCATGAAAATTTAAGATTGATAGAAATTAAAGTAATGAACCTGAAGTGAGGAGTTTTTGGCATAGCTTGTTTTGCCAATTCCTCCAGTCATGTGGAACACTTTCTCTACATCCATTTTTTCTTACTTAGAGTTTGAGTTTCTGATTCTAGCTTGTTGAAGAAGTTGTGGTCGTATATAAAAGCGATTTTTGATGACGTGGCCATCTTTTTTTCTTCTTCCTTTTTTGACATTCAAATTTTAGAAAATAAAATAATAACTAATCATGGTGGTGAAGAATTAATCTAACTTGAAGAGTGACATTTCATGAGCGATAATGAATGTTAGGTTGAATGTTGTTGATGATGCTTTAAAAGAAACGGTTATGTGTTGTGTTCAAGAATGATGGGTTTTGACTACACTCAATCACTACTGATTTGAATATTCATTATATTACATTAGTTATAATTTCAATGTATTTAAGTAAAAAAAATAATTTATAAATAGGATCAAAAGATAGTATACATTCTACTTAAATATGATAATTTTATTTTAGTAGATTAAAAAATTTGTATAAATGTTTCGTATTATACTATTGTGACCAAGGCAGATGTAACACCTTTTTCTTAATTTCTTTTGTTGATGAAATGGTATTAGCTCTTGTATGATACGGTCAGTTAATGCTAAATTTGAAATAAGAACTTTTATTGTTGAAAATAAGTCTTACAAGTTAGGTGTCATACATACTTCATATTTAATATTAGGTTTTATTCGTCTCCGGCTCTATTTACTTAATTAGTCTCTCAAAATTGACATCATTATTGTAAGTAAATTGTAAGAAAATTAATTTTTTCAACCTATTAAAATATCTTATGCTATAATAGCAAAATAACATAATTGTGTTGTTAAATATGTTAAAATACCTTATACTATTATAATAGAATGGCGTCATTTATGCCTAAGCAAGTTTCAAATGTGTTAATGACAATAATGGGTTAGGCTTTGTTGGTTTAAACTACTTGTGCTTATGATAAAAGCAAATTTCAAACCATAATGGCAAACAAATAGACTTACATTCATATCATCAAAAAGACTAAACCAAAATGGCATATGATTACAAAATGATCGGAAAGAGATTATAACCGTTAAGGTTGACTCAAAATAAGTTTTTGTCTCCTTTTGAAGTCTTTTTTTTAAATGTTTGTGTTGATAAGACTGGGGTGTAGGCTTAGTGGGTGTTGTCTGACTTGGTGGTGCAGGTTCAATCGGTGATGTCCGATTTGATGGTGCAGGCTCAATTGGTGTTGTCTGACTTGTGTTAGGCTCGGATGGTTCATATGGTTAATGCTTACATTTGATTCTATATTTTACCCACTTCAATTGTGTTTTATCTTTCATTATTTCTCCGATCTCCTTGTTCATTTTCTTCTTGGACCGTCCAGATTGTCCTTTTATAGTGGATGATTGCAGATTAATAAACTCTATTTTTGTCCACAGAGTTTCGCCATTGACATGATAAATAATTGACTAATAGTAAACTTCAAAGAAATATTTTTTTTAGAAGTCAGAGACAAAATCTTTTATATCCAAGTTTTGATCCTTCATACATAAAATTACATGAAAGAAAGGCAACCATGTCAACACACCTATAACACATGAAGAATCCACATTTTAAAAAACATAATTCACAATTTTAAAATGCAACATAATACATAATTCAAAACAAAACAGATCAAAATACAATTCATTTACCTCACAATTCAATTGTTTTTTATTCATTTTCAATCTTTTTTCTTATATTTAGTAGAATATTACCTTCATACTTGGCAATCTTCTGGCTATTTGACTCTCACCTCAACATAAATTCTGGCTATTTGACTTTCACCTCAACATAAGGTAAACGATTATTTCTCTAAGCATGATGACAATGGACTTAGCCCTATCGGTTACAAAGACTAAATTAAATGTATCTGACATATTGTTCACTAAAGTATCACATCTTTGACTGAGTGTAAACCTATATTGGCTCCAAAATCTTGGTATAATTTTTATTAGGTGTATGAATGCCTCTTAATTAAGTGCCTTTACTTCAAGCATGCTTTTTTCCAAAGTATTGACATAACTTGTAGTTGCAATCATCCGCGTCAATTCTTTTAGTTTAATTCCTGAAAACTTCTTCCTGAATTTAATGCATAAATGTCTACCAACAATACCAGATTAAAACTATATATATATATATATATATATATATATATATATATATATATATATATATATATATATATATATATATATATATATATATATATATATATATATATATATATATATATCAAGTGCCGGTCCATATATGAGAGAAACTACCTAACATAAAACGTTTGGTCCATATATGAGAGAAACTCTTCAAGTGCTGGAAACAATACCTATAATTCATTAACACACAATCAGTACCAAATTAAATTGTATTAGTAATAGAAAATAGAAAATTAGTACCCTTTTTATCACTGATGAATGTATAATTCTTGCATAACCTGAAAGAAACTTTCGATTCTGTCTTTCCAGTAATCAAACTTTTCTCCATCAAAAACAGGAGGTTTAGCATTGTAAGAATCTCTTTCATTTGAGTGAGCCATTTGTTTTTCTCGCACTGGATCTCTCTACACGGTTAAGTGTTTGATTTGAAAATCAATAACAGAGCCGGAGCTCTGATACCAATTGAAGGTGAGAAAAACAAGAAAGGGGGGGTTTGAATTGTTTGAAAAATAAGCGCTTTTCAAAAAGAAAATCACACAATGATTTTATACTGGTTCGCTTATAACACAAAGCTACTCCAGTCCACCCGGCCAAGGTGATTTCGCCTTCAACAAGGACTTAATCCACTAATCTTGAAAGATTACAAACAACCCCTAAGAGAGAAGAAAATCTCTTAGTCCTCTCAAGTCTACAGACTACAAAGAGTCACTTGAGGAAATCAAACAAATAAAAGATACAATATATGTAAACTACAATGCTTCTAAGAAAGCAAATATTACAAACTTAAGAACAGATTTTTCACTTAATAAGCAAAAGCTTAGTGAAATGCTTTGAGAGCAAAGATGATTTTCTTGAGCGTGAAATAATTCAGTATAGTTTTGGCTAGTTGATTTCATGTTACTGAATGTTGATTGCATCTCTATTTATATAAGATTTGGAGTAGAGTAGAATCTGGTGGATATTAAACTGAGTTTACTCCATTTCATAAATAGCTTCTGCAGTTTAACTTTTCATCTTTGAAGTGACTACTTACCACAAGTAGTATCTTTTCTCTTGGAAGCGGAGATTAACGTCTCTTTCTCAATTAGGAAATCCATTTGAAAATCTTTACTTGTCTTCAACGTTACTCTTTCATGATTAGCAAATCCATAATCAGAGTAATTGTGTATCTGGAGAAACTTGGAATCTTGCTTCTGATGTTGATCTAAATAGATTCTTCAGAGGGCGTTGTTCAGAGTCAGAGCTTCTAGACTTTACTTCATGTTCAGATGCTTCTGATACTTTGCAGTTTTGTCCAGAGTCAGAGCTTCTAGACTTTCTTGAACGAGATTCCACTTCAGATGCTTCTGATACTTGAGAATTTGTATCTGATCTTGTTGTGCATCTGATGACATCATCAGATTTATTACTTCTTTCTTTAGAACCCTGCACACTTAGAAACTTTTCGTTAGGGTGCCATTTTTGGTTTCATCCTTTGTTATCATCAAAATCAAGGAATCTGTTGTAGAACAATTTTTGTTCTTACAATCTCCCCCTTTTTGATGATGACAAAACAACTTAAAATAGCAGATGAGACATGAATAAAAAAGATCAGATAGACAGAAGCTCCCCCTGAGTTAGTGCTAGGGAGTTCAGAAGTTCTTACCAGAGCTTTGCAAGTAATGAGATTTCTGAAAACTTTCTGCAATTTCTTAAATTTAATGTTAGAGCTATTTAATCAGAGCTATTTTTATCAGAGCTATTTCTACAATTGTTGCAGAGTGCTTAAGGTTTTAGATAATTTTCATCAGAGCTATTTAATGATTTCTCCCCCTTTTTGTCAGAATCAAAAAGACATAGTAAAAAAAAAACTTAAAGAGAAAAACACTTCATTAAAAGAGAAACACAAAACATCAAATTCAAAAAAAAATCAAGAACAAAATCATTAGATCCAAAAAGAAGACAGAAGCAAAAACAACAAAAGGCAAGCAAAACATAAAATCCTAAGTGCCTAAGGGTTCTGAGGCAATTTCTGCAAGATCATGGCAAGCATCTTCTGGATGTTCTCATTGACCGTATCTTGCTTGTCCATTCTGTCTCGGAGGATATTCTGATCTTCCTTAAGGTCCTTCAGAGTCTGAAGGATCATGGGAACAGCAGTTGAAGACTCCCCCTGAGTCAGAGCCTGCTGAGCTTCAGCTTCTGCAGCAGCTTGAGCTTCTGCATCTGCCAGAGCCTTAGCTTCAGCTTCTTGTTGCCTTAGGATTTCTGCTTCTTTTGCAATTCGTTCTTCCTCTAGTCTCTTTGCTTCTTCTGCTTCTCTAGCCAACCTCTCCTCTTCTAGCCTTTTGGCTTCAGCTTCTCTGGCAAGTCGCTCCTGGAGTCTTGCCTCAGCATCTCTGATGTAGCCATTTCTGACTTGTTCAGAGACACTCTTCAGGCTAAAAGACTCAGATGTCATCCAGCCAATGACTCTGTTCCAGTGTGTCCTAACAGCTTTAGGATCATCACTGACTTCAGAGTTAGTGACCAGAGAATCGATCTTCTGAACTGAAGCCTCTGCAATCATCATAATGGCTTCCTTAAGGGTAGGTTTAGAAAGCTCAGGTTCAGGTTCGGGTTCAGAGGTATGAGGTGGAGAGTTTTGAGGGCAGAGATTTAGAGTTTGAGGTTCAGATTCTGACTCAGGTTGGGGTTCAGAATCTGCTTCTGGTTGAAGACTGGGGGATGAAGCATAGTGGGTTTAAATCTAAGGGTTCGGATTCTGGTTCTGGGACAGCAGGAAGGATTGGTGGGGTGATATCAGATGTGAAGGGATCAGATGGTTGAGTTTCAAAGGGTATGGTGGTTGTTTGTTGTGGTGGAAGTGAGGTTTGATTTTCAGAGGAGATGGTGATTGTTTGTTGTGGAAGAGAAGTTCGGAGGGTTGAGGTTACTTCAGATTGTTTTGTGGGTTGTGGAGCGAAATTTTTAGCATAAATTTCAGCTATTGTTGGGGAGTTAGGGTCAGAGTGTTCTTGGTCAGAGAACTCTTGGTCAGAAGAGAGGGAGACGTAAGGAGGTGATTCATATTCAGAGGATGAAGAAGAAGAAGTGCTTTGGTGGGTTTGTATAGGTTGAGAGGGAGGAATGAAAGTTCTGGCTATTTTTAGAACTGGTGTAGTTTGGGAGGTGATTGAGGGTGGAATGTCAGAGGTGGTATAAATTGGTTGTGAGGAGAGAGGATTAGAGGAAGCCATTATAAATTCAGAGGAGACAGGAGGAACAGACTTACCAGAAGAGACATTCAGAGGTGCTGAAGCTTTGCTTCCAGAAGTTTCTCCAAGTCTGGCCTTCTTTGCTGGAGGAGCTATCTTCTTTTCAGAAATACCTCTCTTGTATCTGACTAGATCTTCTTCAGAGTCCAGACAGTCTTCGAGGCGGAAATCAGATACGTCAACACCCTCATCCAGCATACGCTGAAGATAGATGGCAACAGCATCTCTGGGTTCGTTCTTGAAGAATCTGACAAGGCCATGAGGCATCTTCCTCTGATCCTTCAAAGATTCCCAAGATGTATCCAGAGTTGGCTTGACTCTAATCTCTTTGATGATTCCCATGCTCTTGAGGTTTCTGGCATTTAAAGCCTTCCCTACATCAATTGCCAGATCATCCATACATCTGGTCTTTTCCAGATCATCTACCAAACCATGCTCAATGAAGATGTCAGAAAGCAGTCTCCCCAGAGGAATATAAGACCTTGGCTTCATGTTGTTTCTGGTTTCTCTGACAAAATCCCTCAGATATCTGAAGAGAAGAACAGGGAGGTTGATCTGGATACCCTTCTGAATACAATATAAAATGCATTTCTGATCTGCATTTATGTAATCTGAAGAATTTGAAGCTGGACGGTGGTGGATTGTTCCCAGGATGATTTTCAGCCACACTCGGAGGTTCTGGTGTAGCTCTTTGTTCTTAGAGGGGTTACCTTCAACATTTGGTTTGAAAATCGTTGGGTTGATAACTTCAGTGATGCGTTTAGACCTAGGAGGGATGTTGTAAATCCTTTTTCCTCCAGTTTGCTCCATGTTCAGCAAGGAAGCAATTGATGCTTCAGTGATAACGATTTTTACCCCTAGAACAAACGAGACAATGAATTGGTCATCTGCATCAGCATGTCTCCAGAACTCCTTGACCAGAAGAGGGTAGATTGGACCATAAAGCCTGTTGAAGTAGGTTTCCCATCCTTGTTGACGAAGTTCCCTAGTAAGATCAACGCCATTTCTTCTAAGGTTGTCAAAATCAACCAAAGATTCACACAAAACATCCAAACCTTCAAAGGGAGTTGAAAGGTTTATGTGGCTTTCTCGTTCAAGAATGTGGGGTTCTTGATAAACAGGGGTTATGGTGACGCCTGTAACAGTTGGTGTTTGAGTGTTTGAGGTTTGGGGATTAGAACTGGATTCCATCTGTTGGGAGAAGTTAAAAACTTCTTGTTGTTGAGCATCCATGAAGAAGATTGATGAAGAAGGTGAAGAACTTGCAGAGAACTTGCAGAGAAGGGTTTAGGGTTTTAGAGTGAGTGAGAGTGATAAGTGTGTGAAATGTGAGAAAAGTGTTTATATACCCTAAGTAAAACACATGCAAAACGACACCTCAGAATGCGTTAGACACAAAACTCAAAAAAAAGCACGCTTGGGGGGAAAAATGATTACAGCTAATAAATGAATGTCTAATCCCAACAGTACGCACACTGCTCTAGGAGATTTCAAACGTTCTGACCTTTGATTTCTATTGACAGCTGTCTAGAAGTTCTAGGGTTAGACATTTAATGCTCCACGTGTTGATGTATCTGATCTTCAGGAATACCAAAGGATTGGTTTCTGAAGATTTCTAACTCAGATATCTTCTTAACTTGTAGAAGTATCAGAGTCAGAGGCAGAAGTGTATTTGTTTTTATCAGAGTCTCATTTTACATGTTCAGAGCCAAATTTTACTCAGGGCAATTTTTAATGTTCAGATTCTCTAATATAAAAAGAAATCTATCTTCAGCTAGAGGCTTAGTAAAGATATCTGCCCATTGATGTTCTGTATCAATGAACTTCAATGTTACTATCCCTTTCTGAACATAGTCTCTGATAAAATGATGTTTTATTTCTATGTGTTTGGCTCTGGAATGTAGAATGGGATTCTTACTTAAACAAATAGCAGCAGTATTATCACAAAAGATAGGAATGTTACTCTCAAATATCTGAAGATCTTCTAGCTGATGCTTCATCCAGAGCATCTGAGTTGTGCACAGTGATGCTGAGATGTATTCTGCTTCTGCAGTTGATAGAGCGATAGTTGACTGTCTTTTGCTAGCCCAGGAGATTAGATTGTTTCCCAGAAGCTGGCAATTTCCAGAAGTACTTTTTCGTTCTATTCTATCTCCTGCATAATCTGCATCACAATAACCCGAGAGTCTATACTCTGATGTTTTCTCATACATCAGGCCCAGGTTAGGAGTTCCTTTCAGATACTTAAGAATTCTCTTAACAGCTGTTAAATGAGATTCTCTAGGATCTGATTGGAATCTGGCACAAAGACAGACGCTAAAGAGAATATCAGGACGAGTAGCAGTCAGATAGAGAAGAGAGCCTATCATACCTCAATAGAGCTTCTGACAAACCTTGTTGCTTACCTCTTCCTTTTCCAGAATGCAAGTTGGGTGCATGGGAGTTTTTGCAGAGTTGCATTCAGTCATGTCAAACTTCTTCAGAACGTCTTTAATGTACTTACTTTGATGAATGTACGTGACTTCTGGAGTTTGATTGATTTGAATTCCCAGAAAGAACTTTAATTCTTGCATTAAACTCATTTCAAATTCTGCCTGCATTAACTTGGAAAATTCTTGGCAAACAGAGATATTAGCAGAACCAAAAATAATATCATCAACATAAATTTGGCATATCATGAGATCATTATTAAGGTTTTTACAGAAGAGTGTAGAATCAACTTTCCCTCTGATAAAATTTTGTTCCAGAAGAAAATTGCTTAAGCGTTCATACCAAGCTCTGGGAGCTTGTTTAAGTCCATATAAGGATTTCTTAAGTTTAAAAACATGTTCTGGAAAGTTTGAATTTTCAAAACCTGGAGGTTGATTGACATACACTTCTTCTGAAATATACCCATTAAGAAATGCACTCTTGACATCCATTTGATATAGTTTAATAGAATGATTAATAGCAAAAGATACAAGAAGACGAATAGATTCTAACCTCGCGACTGGAGCAAAGGTTTCATTATAATCAATACCTTCTTGTTGACTATAACCTTGAGCTACCAGTCGTGCTTTGTTTCTGACAACTTCTCCTTTCTCGTTCAGTTTGTTTCTGAAAACCCATCTGGTTCCAATGACATGAGTGCCTCTGGGTTTAGGAACGAGATCCCATACATTATTCTTGGAGAATTGATCTAACTCTTCTTGCATAGCTGCCACCCAATCGTTATCTTGAAGAGCTTCATCACAGGACGTAGGCTCAATCAGAGACACTAGTCCCAGAGGAATATCTTCAGAAGTTCTGAAGGTAGATCTGGTTCTAACAGATTCATCTTTGTTTCCCAAAATCAAATCTTCAGATACAGTAATACGACTTTTAACTTTTCTTGGAATTTCTGGAGATTTAATTTCTTCAGAGTCTGGAGTGACAGTTGCTTCTGGAGTTTTCTCAGATTCTACCAGAGTGATCTCTAAATCTGCAAACTTTTCAACTAGCTTTGACTTTTCAGGGTCAAGCTTATCATCAAATCTAACATGAATTGATTCCTCCACAATTTTGGTTTCTGTGTTGTATACTCTATAGCCTTTAGAGCGTTCTGAGTATCCTAACATAATACCTTTCTGTGCTTTGGAATCAAACTTGTTCAGATGTTCTTTAGTATTTAATATAAAGCAAATGCATCCAAAAGGATGAAAATAAGAGATGTTGGGTTTTCTTCCCTTACACAGTTCATAGGGAGTCTTTTCCAGAATAGGTCTAATAGAGATTCTATTCTGAATATAGCACGCTGTATTTACAGCTTCTGCCCAAAAGTGCTTTGCTACATTAGTTTCATTGATCATGGTTCTTGCCATCTCTTGGAGTGTCCTATTCTTCCTCTCTACAACTCCATTTTGTTGTGGAGTTCTAGGGCAGGAGAAATCATGGGATATTCCATTTGAATCAAATAGTTCTTCAAAATCTTTGTTTTCAAATTCTCCACCATGATCACTTCTGACTCTAATAATTTTAGAGTCAAATTCTTTTTGCACTTTAGAACAGAAACTGGTGAATACAGAGTGAGACTCACTCTTGTGTTTTAGGAATTTTACCCATGTCCAGCGGCTGTAATCATCAACGATTACTAGTCCATACTTCTTTCCATTGACTGATGCTGTTTTCACAGGACCAAATAAGTCAATGTGAAGAAGCTCCAGAGGCTTAGAGGTAGAAACAACATTTTTCTTTTTAAAAGATGTTTTTGAAAACTTTCCTTTCTGACAAGCTTCACACAGAGCATCTGAAGAAAACTTCAGTTTAGGTAAGCCTCTGACTAACTCAAGTTTAGTTAGCTGAGAAAGTTTTCTCATGCTAATGTGGCCTAAGCGTCTATGCCATACCCATTGCTCTTCGTGAACTGACATTAAACATTTAACATTTTGATCTTTTAAATCAGAAAGATTTATTTTATAAATGTTGTTTTTCCTCTTGCCTGTGAAAAGGACAGAGCCATCGTTCTGATTAATGGCTTTACATGTTTTTTGATTGAAGATTACATCATAACCGTTATCACTTAATTGACTTATGGATAACAAGTTATGCATCAATCCTTCTACATAAAGAACATCAGATATAGAGGGAAGAGTACCATTACCAATAGTTCCGGAGCCTCTGATCCTTCCTTTCTGATCTCCTCCGAAGCCTACAAATCCAGCGTCTTTAAGTTCCAGGCTTTGGAACATAGACTTTCTTCCCGTCATATGTCGCGAGCATCCAGAGTCCAGGTACCATGACTGGTGTCTGAACTTTGCTGCATAGGATATCTGCAACATAGATAATCTTATCTTTCGGTACCCAGAATCTCTTGGGTCCTTTTAGATTAGTCTTCCCAGAGTTTCTTATAACTTTGGGTCTTCTAGCATTCTTAAATTTTTGTTCTTGTGTGTGTGTGTAATGATATGAAAACGGAGATTTAAGCTGGTTACTGGTAGAGGTTTTATTTTCCTCAGAATCATACCCAATTCCCCTTTTATTATTCTGACTTACTCCATAAATCATGGATGCCATAATACTCCTATCTATCCCATTCTTCAGAAATTGTTGAAAGGCTTCTTCATATTTATAAATAATTTCATTTGAAGTTTGTGGTGCTTGAGACAACGTTTCTTCTAATTCTAAGCTTTTTGTTTTAGCTCCATCTCTTTCTATCGTTAGAGATCTGATAGTATCATCTCGTGCTAGAATTGTTGTCTCAAGTCTACTACATACTTCAGATTTTGCTTTAAGAAGGCCTTTAATGTCTTTAACTTTTTGTTTTAATTTCTGAAGAGAGGTAAGAGTTTCTGATAAACATGATTCTAAGTCAGATCTAGAAAGTTCAGAAAATACCTCTTCAGATTCTTCATCTGAGCTGCTGGATGTGGTAGCCATAAGAGCTACGTTGGCCTGTTCATCAGAGTCAGATTCTGATGATTCGGATTCACTATCGTCCCAGGTGGCCATTAATCCCTTCTTTGTTCTGAAGGTATTTTTCTTGAAGCTTTCTCTCTTAGAGTTATCTTTCTTCAGCTTGGGGCATTCATTTCTGTAATGACCTGTTTCTTTACATTCAAAACACGTAATATCTTTGTTAGGTTTACCTTTTGAAGTTGACTCTGATCGATCCCCTCTGGGTCTTGATCTTCTGAAGTTGTTGTTGTTCCTCTTTTTCCAGAGTTGCTTAACTCTTCTGGTTAGTAGGGACAGTTCTTCTTCATCATCAGAGTCTTCAGGTTCAGAGTCATCAGTGTCTGCAGTTTCTGCTTGAAGGGCTTTGGTTCTGTCTGACTTCCGTCTTTCAGGTCTGGACTTCAGCGCTACTGACTTGTTCTTTTTCTGAGGCTCATCCTCCTCTAGTTCTATCTCATGGCTTCTGAGAGAACTAACAAGTTCTTCAAGGCTGATATTGTTCAGATCCTTTGATAACTTCAGAGCAGTAACCATTGGTCTCCATTTCTTTGGCAGACTTCTGACAATCTTCTTAACATGATCTGCATTCGTGTATCCTTTGTCTAGCACTTTAAGACCTGCAATAAGAGTTTGGAATCTGGAAAACATAGCTTCTATAGCTTCGTCATCTTCCATCTTGAAGGCTTCGTATTTCTGGATCAGCGCCAGAGCCTTCGTCTCCTTGACTTGGGAGTTTCCTTCATGGGTCATCTTCAGAGAGTCAAGTATATCTTTAGCCGTCTCTCTGTTGGTGATCTTTTCGTATTCGTTGTATGATATAGCATTTAGAAGTATTGTTCTGGCCTTGTGGTGATTTTTGAAGACACGTTTCTGATCTTCTGACATCTTACTTCTGGGAACTTCAGCTCCATTTAAGACTGGAGGAGTATATCCATCTGTGACAATGTCCCAGAGGTCAGCATCATAACCCAGAAAGAAACTTTCGATTCTGTCTTTCCAGTAATCAAACTTTTCTCCATCAAAAACAGGAGGTTTAGCATTGTAAGAATCTCTTTCATTTGAGTGAGCCATTTGTTTTTCTCGCACTGGATCTCTCTACACGGTTAAGTGTTTGATTTGAAAATCAATAACAGAGCCGGAGCTCTGATACCAATTGAAGGTGAGAAAAACAAGAAAGGGGGGGTTTGAATTGTTTGAAAAATAAGCGCTTTTCAAAAAGAAAATCACACAATGATTTTATACTGGTTCGCTTATAACACAAAGCTACTCCAGTCCACCCGGCCAAGGTGATTTCGCCTTCAACAAGGACTTAATCCACTAATCTTGAAAGATTACAAACAACCCCTAAGAGAGAAGAAAATCTCTTAGTCCTCTCAAGTCTACAGACTACAAAGAGTCACTTGAGGAAATCAAACAAATAAAAGATACAATATATGTAAACTAGAATGCTTCTAAGAAAGCAAATATTACAAACTTAAGAACAGATTTTTCACTTAATAAGCAAAAGCTTAGTGAAATGCTTTGAGAGCAAAGATGATTTTCTTGAGCGTGAAATAATTCAGTATAGTTTTGGCTAGTTGATTTCATGTTACTGAATGTTGATTGCATCTCTATTTATATAAGATTTGGAGTAGAGTAGAATCTGGTGGATATTAAACTGAGTTTACTCCATTTCATAAATAGCTTCTGCAGTTTAACTTTTCATCTTTGAAGTGACTACTTACCACAAGTAGTATCTTTTCTCTTGGAAGCGGAGATTAACGTCTCTTTCTCAATTAGGAAATCCATTTGAAAATCTTTACTTGTCTTCAACGTTACTCTTTCATGATTAGCAAATCCATAATCAGAGTAATTGTGTATCTGGAGAAACTTGGAATCTTGCTTCTGATGTTGATCTAAATAGATTCTTCAGAGGGCGTTGTTCAGAGTCAGAGCTTCTAGACTTTACTTCATGTTCAGATGCTTCTGATACTTTGCAGTTTTGTCCAGAGTCAGAGCTTCTAGACTTTCTTGAACGAGATTCCACTTCAGATGCTTCTGATACTTGAGAATTTGTATCTGATCTTGTTGTGCATCTGATGACATCATCAGATTTATTACTTCTTTCTTTAGAACCCTGCACACTTAGAAACTTTTCGTTAGGGTGCCATTTTTGGTTTCATCCTTTGTTATCATCAAAATCAAGGAATCTGTTGTAGAACAATTTTTGTTCTTACAAATCATTAGGTAACTTACCATGTTATATTCTTCAATGTCACTCAATCATTTATAGTTTACATTTGCCTCGTCATCTTCACTCACATCATCATTGAAATTCCTTTTAGCACTATATTCAATCTACCTTATTTGTTTATATGGTCTTCCAACCTTGCCTTTCCCTTTCCTTTTCCCTTTCCCTTTCCATTTCTTTTTTCCCTTACTCATCCCCTTTTTCTTTTTCTAATGATTCTTCTTGATCAATTGTAATATCTTTAGAAACACCAATATTATCCTCTGAATCTTCAAAGTTTACTTCCAAAGCACTATCTTTACTAGCACCATTTGTTACTTGGTTGAAATCTAGTCCCACGTCTATTTCATTGTTGCAATCTAGTCCTACGCCTATTTTAGTGTTGAAATATAGTCCTACATTTGTTTTAGTGTTGCAATCTAGTCACACATCTACTAGTATCACCGTTGTAATGTAGTCCCGCATATATTACATCAATGGTCCCTGCCCCATTAATGTCTTATACTACATCAGTTCCCTCATTAAATTATTCATTCTACTGTCCTTTTAAATATTTTCCTCATCCATTGCAGTTACCCCTTCATATAACTTGTCTTTTTCAACATTATCCCATTCCTCCAACTTGTCTTTAAAATTTTCTTCATCCAATGCAATGGTCTCTCCCTGCAACATATCTTTTTCAACATTTTCTTCACCCGATGCAATGGTACTTCCCTCAAAGTTGTCCTTTTCGACGTTATTTCCCTCCCTCAATGTTGTCATTTTTCACATTATTCCCTTCCTCATAGTTGACATCTTCATCCAACTCCACTACATTGGACTATGCATCATATTTTTCTTCTTCTTAGTCATTCATGTTGGTGTAAGCCCTAGAGGCCAATACTTTTGATACTTGTATCGAATTATTTATTAATAATAAAAGGCTTTTCTTTATTACGTTTGTTTAATAACGTCCCTAGAATAGCTAGTCCATTTAATGTATCAAGTGTGACTTGATCATGAGATCACATTAAACATAAGGACACTATTCTTAAAGTATCAGTAGTCGAGCTTTATTGTGAAGTGGGATAACATTAAAGCATTAAGACTATTATGTATATAGACTGATGATCACATCTCATGGATCATGGATAAGGAGTTATCAAGTCTTAAACATAGGTATGAATGTTAAGAGTAATATGTATACTGGATTGACCCGCTATGAGAATACTATATAGAAAGTTATGTAAAGTGTCATAAGTTATTCTCATGGTGATAATGGTGTATACCACCCTTCGACCTGAAACCACTATGGACTCTAGATGTAGAGTCGAGTGCTTTATTGTTGATCAAACGTTGTCCGTAACTGGATAACCATAAAGACAGTTGATGGGTACTCCACGAAGCATGCTGAGGGACATGAGTGACCTAGATGGAATTTGCCCATCCTGCATAACAGGATAAATGTCTATGGGCCCAATATTGAACTGGACAAGGATGACACGGTCTATGCCTTGTGTTCAATATAGACATAAGGGCGAAAGAGTAATTGTACACATAAATATTATCACAGAAGGACTTGTCAGATCACATGACATTTTCGTGTCTTGGGTAGCAATGATGTGTTGCTAGATACCGCTCACTGTTTATTATGTTAAATATGTGATTTAATATAATTGACAATGCCGCGAAAACCTACAGGGTCACACACAAAGGACGGATTGATGAGAGATAGAGTAACTAAGGAACACCGTAAGGTACGGTGCACTTAAGTGAATTGTAGAACATCGTAAGGTACAATATACTTAAGTAGAATACAAAATATGGTAAGGTACCATGCGCTTAAGTGATTCTGGACATATTATAAGATATGGGCCATATACACTTAAGTGGGCTTTTTAGCTTGAAGCCCACACAAGTGGTTCAATAAATAGAATCCTTGTGCAGAAGCATTTATTGCGGTTGCATTTTTGTTTTCTCTTTCTCTCTCTCTCTCTCTCTCACTCAAAACCTTCATTCATAGCAGCTAGCACTGAGATTGAAGGAATCCGTTCGTATGGACTGAGTAGAGGCATTGTCATCATTCAACGTTCGTGATCGCTCCGT
Source organism: Lathyrus oleraceus (assembly GCF_024323335.1). Taxonomy (NCBI): domain Eukaryota; kingdom Viridiplantae; phylum Streptophyta; class Magnoliopsida; order Fabales; family Fabaceae; genus Lathyrus; species Lathyrus oleraceus. Next base: position 394,635,032 of record NC_066580.1, on the reverse strand, counting down.
AGATCTGCATCAAAGGTTTCAATCGTCACAAGAGGTAACTATTCTATCACTGATCATGCCCATTCGTAAGGATCTCTAAAGGAGAAAATTTTAATTTCCGCTGCGTTTTGGATCGCCCTTCTCCTTCAATTCATCCCTACAACATTGTATTAGAGGGAAAATGGAAACTCTTAAATTATTTCAGGTTATGATAGTGGATGGATAACGTACAAATGCATATTCACATTGATCAGTGCAATGTTTTTCATCTTACTGGTTCATAAATCATATTTTAATATAATCATCTCACTAATGTCCATTGCATCATAATACCACAAGCTCTCCATAGTTGGGTATCCTTAATTTTTTAAACCACCCAACACTTCAAAGTAAATCCAAAAATCGGGGTTACATTGTCAAACACACTCAAACCCATTATAACCTAATTTCATAAACTTGGTAAATTCAACTCATGATGTAAAATACACTCAAAACTCTCATTAATTACCTATTCAATGCAAAGAATGTAGAAAGAATAAGTGAAACGAAGATGCAAAATCTAAAAATGTCACAGTATTAACAAGTTCATATTTTCATACCTTTTGAAGAATGGAGATGAATATCCGTTCGTCTTTGTTCATCTTTTCTTCATTTGTGTTCTCTTCGTCCATGTTTGTCTTTTGAAAATCTAGGGTTTCACACACTTCATTGTCTTCTCTTTGTTCATGTTTGTGGTTCAATGTTTGCAGCAAATGAACGTTACTAGGGTTCACTAATTTTTCTCTTTTGTTGTTTTTCAAATAATAATAACTTAAAAGTAAACATAAAAGTCATGTCAAATTACACTATACTAACTAGATTGCCACATATGCACAATTTAACGTTTTCTTTCTCAAAATTTAACTGAAATAACCAAAAGCTAAAGGACGAAAACAAAATCGAGAGGAAAAAAACGTTAAACCTTAATATTATTGTTTCTCCTAAATAACATAATTCTTGTAAAAAAAACATTTTTTATACTATTAAACTCAAAGGAAATTTATTCTAATTGTAGAAAAGAGTAAAAATAATTAACTCAAACATTTATAATTTTTTTCATCAAATGTAGTTTTATTTTCAAATTTATTTTTCAACTCTTTTTCATAAAAATATATAAATAAGAGAATGACATTTTTTTATTTACAATCTCCAAAATTACAAACCTATGTTTGTATACTAATCAACTCAACGCACTCTTATATAAATATAAATTACTTTTAAATTCAATTAACTTCTATTCAAAATAATCAATTCAGCAACATATTTATCTCGTATACATTTCGTCTATGGTTTGATAATTCTATTTGAAATTATGAATACAAATGACGATACCCTGAAGAAACAACATGAACCATCTATCTCATTCTTCTATTTCTTTTCTTAACATGATGATTGGTCTACAATAAATTGTTGCTCCTCGACCAATATAACCTGGCTAGACCTATGGTGCATATAGAGAATTTAGTTATTAATAACATATGTACTCTTTGGAAATATGCTATGGTTGTCAAACTTTTTTATAAGAGTCTTGACTTCCACACTATGAAAGAGATTCACGATAACTTGAAAGCTTGATGTCATGCGTAGAAGATTTACGTTAGTGTGTATTGAATATAATTTGAATAAATATGTCATTAGTATAAATAGAATATGAAGGTATACATAGGATATACACCAATGGTGTATGTTATTGACATCTAGGCTGAGATTGTAAGAGATTTGTTGATTCTTTCTCAAGTGATATTTAACGAGAGTTTGTCTTGTCAGCATGCAGGAAATATCAACAAAAAATAATAATAATGTCAATAAGATGGTTAATGAGGCTAGCAATGAAGAGGCTCTTTATGGCGAGTTACTCATGGTCAAACAGAAACAAAAGCTTATTATTGAAGCAATAAATAAGAGAGAGATATCATAGGTTTTTTTTTACCGAGATAACCCAGTTTTTCGAAAAAAATCCTAAAATACTCCAGTTTTCAGCAAAATTTCTAATCTACCCCATTTTTAGGAGGAGTCGCCAATTGAATTGGTGACTCCTCTTAAAAATTGCAAGGAGGCGCCAATTGGATTGGCTAGGGCATCTGCCATAGCCAATCCAATTGGCGCCTATGTGTAAGTTTTAAGAGGAGGTGCCAATTCAATTGGCGACTCCCTTAAAAAATCCTCAAATAGCAAAACCTCCAACATGAAAGTTGAAGATCTTTTCAAGACAATGAATTTGGACATAAACTTTGCATCATTTGGATTTTTTATGAGAAAGTTATGGGCAGTTGAAGTTGGACTTCTGAGTTTTTCAACTATTATCTGACCTATAATGTTTTGTATTATCCCATGTGTTTCTTTTAGAATTATGAAATTTTGTCCAACATAACAATTGAATTAGACATATCAAATTTTGCAATTCACTTGGTCCCACCTCAAAATAATTAAAAATGAGTGAGTTAGGTCCCTGCGAACTTGACCCAAAATTAGGGTTTCTGTCAAAATGACCTATAATGTTTTGAAATAAATGATGAGCTTCCAAGTAACAAATGGATTTTTGATGAACATGAAAGTTGTTAATATGGCGACTCTTCTTAAAACTTGAATGGAGGCGCCAATTGGATTGGCTAGGGCAGGTGCCCTAGGCAATCCAATTGGCGCCTATGTGTAGGTTTTAAGAGGAGGCGCCAACTCAATTGGCGACTCCCTCATAAAATGCCTTTTTTGTCTTATAAATAGATGCGTTGTGTGACCAATTGTTTCACAACTCATATAATCATTTGGCTATCATGTTTGGTGTTCGTCGCCGATACGGTAAGGTGATTTATGCGAGAGACAAACCTCAATTGCTGATGCTGTTTTGGAACATCACCACGTTAGATCAACTGAAGAGGGAGCTGGTTCGATGGTTAGACGGGAAAATACCAGAAGGGGAAAAAATCAGAAGTATTGAGAGACTTGACAGTATCTTTGGTTGGGTGCGAATGAAGACTGATAAGGATGCTAGGGAAATGATGTTCGGTCGAGACGACATTAATTTGATTGTTGTAATCAGTTAGAATTATTTATGTTTTCAGATGTTTTGTACTGATGTTTGTTATGAAACTCGTTGTAACAAGAATTTAATGATATATAATGATTGATTGTTATAGAAATACAATGTTACAAAAAGCTTAAGATCTAGATGATGCTCCTTGATTGGGACAGTTGTTTTTGTTCTGTCCTGGTTGACGATAGATACTACATAATCTTATTATTTTATCTGTGGAATCCATATCTGTTCTGATACGTGTGCTGTTTGGCCTTCCTTTCTTTTTTCTACGCATCTCTTCATTGTGCCAAACAATATCTCCTTCATATGGAGGCCAGTAATCCTCCATTGGTAGTACTGAAAAGCTTTGACTATATACATTCATGATGGTGTTGGCCTTGTACACATCAGATAAATGGGTGTAAGCGTCTTGACGAGTATAAGCGCATGCTGCAATGACATGGGAGCAAGGTATGCGGAAGGCCTGAAATTTTCCACAATCGCACCAACTTCTATGTAGTCTAACAGCGTAGGCTAAATTTGGTCTCCCCTCGTTGTTGCCCATTGTTTCCTGGACGCTGAAATTTTGTCTATGACGGTCAAAGACTGTTACAGCGTGTGTCGTAGCTTTGATGCTCTCCTCTTTCATGACCTTCATGCAACACTCACTGAATACTTGTCCGGACATTAACACTACACTCCATCTTTCACCTCTGGTTACGAACATAGAAGCCAACCTATAATAGGTTGATCTTACCAAGACGGTTATCGGCAAATTTCGAATTCCTTTGAAAACCCCGTTCATGCATTCCACAATGTTTATTGTCATGTGGCCCCATCGACAACCACCGTCAAATGCTCTTGTCCACTGCTCTACTGGTATGTTATTTATCCATCTCCCCGCGTCTTCATTAGACAGTCTAATTTCATCACGATAATATTGAAATGACGGTTGAGTTAAAGCATACCCATCATTCACCAACTTCTTGCGAAGATTCTTATCTTTTATAGCACGCATGAAGTTTTGTGCAATGTGTCTGATACAGTAGACATGTGTAGAAGGAGGATCATGCCATCCGTTGTCATGGTTGTTGTAGGCACTCTCAATGGCAGCATGTCTATCAGAAATCAAACATAGATTGGCTTGTGGAGCGACATGCGTTCTGAGATGTCGAAGAAAGAAACCCCATCCACCAGCCGTTTCACCTTCAACAAGAGCAAAGGAAATGGGAAAGACATTGTTGTTACCGTCTTGTGCAACCGCCATGAGCAAAGTACCCTTGTATTTTCCGTATAACCAAGTGCCATCAATTTGCAAGAGAGGTTTGCAGAAAGCGAAACCTTTGATGCACGGGTCAAATGCCCAAAAGAGACGGTGAAATATTCTATTACCTGTAGCACAGGTTCCGTCTGGCATCATTGCTGGCACTGTCTCCATAATTGCCACAGTTCCTGGGACATAAGTTTTTAGTGCCCATAAAAACCGTGGCAATTCCTTGAATGAATCCTCCAGTTGCCGAAAACCTGTTCAACAGCCTTTGTCCTCGCAATCCATGCTTTCTTGTAAGATGGAGTATAATTATATGTTGCTCGGATATGGGATATAATTATACTCACCTTCACTGATGGGTCTTTATTTACCAATGGCAGAATGTCTTGACATATCAAAGTTGTGCTCAGTTTACGGTGATCTTGTTCAACGTTAGTTGCAATGCAACTGTGCGGTGGGTCTATTGAAGCGATCTCCCAAGAGTCATTTTTCTTCTTGTAAGACGCAGCCAAACGAAACTTACAAAGCATGTTACGGCATTCGATAACATACCTTCTAGAATCAGTGCGTTTCACTGTAAAGTCAGCAAAGTTGTTCATGTGGAATTTTTTGATTTCCAAGACACATTCTTCTTTGGTACGAAATATGTCTCCCACCTTTAATTCGCCTACTGGTCTCGGATACGGATTATAGAAGACACTGTCGGATGTTTCATCGTCGTGAAGATCCATATTTGTCATATGTTGAGGAGGATTGTAGGCATGACTAGGAGGTATTGGTGGTGGTTGAGCATCATCTTCATCGTCGTTGTTCAGCATGTGATCAACCTGTATCTCGGTCTCCTCTTCTTCTTCATCAACAACGTCGACTTCTACTTCTGCTTCTGGGTTGAGTTCATCTGACCATTGTGCATCATCTGCATCATCTTCACCAGCTTCATCCTGATCGATTAGTTGAGACTGTTGAGACGGTATACATGGTTGTAGAGTAATGTACAACTCGATACAATCCATGCCTGAATGTTCATGACTAACAAACATGTTTTCAACATCTTCATCGTCTCGTACCTTAAGGGGGAAAAACTTGCATTGACCATTCTAAAAAAATATTGGATTTTGATATGTGATCTTTGATACAATACCTGATCCTATAAAGGATTGTATTCTTTTTTTCAAATGCAAAAAGGTTGCATTTATCTTGATCGTGATTCTAATGGTATCAGTGTTTCGAAAACAAAAACCATGAAGCTCGGACTCAAAAGTTTCACCGTTGCAGTGAACGTTGACACTGTATAATGATGAAGATGACATTGTGGAGATGAAAACTATTTTGCAAGTGCAGATGAATGTGAGTGAAGTGTCTTGGATGTTGATAGTAAGACACTTAAATAGATGGTATCAGTGTCTCACATGCTAGCTAGTTCTGAGATGATGTGTCGGACATTGAAGCTACTCTGAGATAATGTGTCAAGCATGCAAGCTAGTTCTGAGATGATGTGTCTGTTGTAACACCCCGATAATAATAATATAATTATTTAAATTGAGTTAATAATATATTTATTAATTTAATTAAATAATTGGAATATTATTATTGGATTATTTTATTATTGGAATAAATAGAAATCAGTAAAAGGTCTCAGTTAGTAAAAAGGTTATTTTTTCACGTGAAAAGGAAAAGGAGACAGAAAAGGGAAAAAGGGCAAAAAGCCAGAGAACGAAGGTTGAAGGAAGGAAAAGCTTAGAGCTCAGAGAATTGCCGGAATTAACTCAGGTAAGGGGGGTTTATCGTCGTTTGATGGGTCTTATGGGATAACATGTAATGGGTAGTGATAAACCATGGATTTTGACTCTGATTTGAATGATGCATGCTGAAATTGTGAAATATTTGATGAACGAAATTGGATGATAATTGACGAAAATTCGTAGGAATTAGAGGTAGTAAGGGAGCGATTTGGGAAGCCGAATGTATATGATCTGTAATTGATAAAACGAACGAACATGTATGAAAATTGAACTGTAGAAGGTTGAGATTGTAGAGATCTCGTAGCAGCAAAAGCCATTGCAGATCTGGAACTTCTGGTTTCTGGTCATACGCGTATGGCACTAGGCAATACGCGTATGATATGGCTGGTACGCGTATGGATGAGGCCTTACGCGTATGAGTGAAAGAGATGAGGTTTTGAACGTGAAATTGTCTCTGTTGGTACGCGTATGAGAATGTGGTACGCGTAGCATACGCGTATGGGCGTGGGCAATACGCGTATGGACTTGGTCAGGAATGGGCAATACGCGTATGGGCATAGGCGATACGCGTATGGGCAGACTTGTGGTTTTCTGAACTGTTGTTGAGCAGTTTTTGGTTGTTTAGGCTGAGTGAGGTAACTTAGCTGATGTATAACGTAGTAGGGATCATTTCCCGTTGTTTGAGTAGTATAGGTATTAGTAGAGTGTGCTAATACTGTGTTTGATTATGCGGCATGATATGATATGCTTTTGTGATAAAATGTGATGATGATGTGTGATGGTATGCATGATGCTGTGAATGTATCAGTTATGTATGCATTTGTGAATAGACTGTTTTATGGCTTAGAGTGTGAGCATATGTCTATTCTTGAGTTGTTGTTGTTGTTGCATTGCTAGGTGATTAGCAAGCATATTGTGGCCTTTATGGTGGTAGCTAATTCCCATGGTGAGGAATTAGTGAGTAAATCATTTTGATTGTTGTTGATGTTTGCATGCTAGGTGATTAGCGTGCATAGCATGACCCATTTGGGGTGGTAGCTAATTCCCATGGTGAGGAATTAGTGAGTGAGTCACTAGGTCTCAAATGAGTGGGACTAGTGGGCTTGGTAGCCGTATCTGGATTTGATCGGTGAGGTTGAACTATATGTTCACGAATAGTCGGTACCGCATGCATGGAGTCTCATTGCATAATATATGTATGGCGTATAATATGAATGGATGTATTCCAGTATTATACGTGTGTTTGTGTTGGTGTTGAGTATTCTGTTGAGTTGATGTGCTGTTGCTGAATATATGTTTGGATTAGGGTGATGAAGTGTGTTAGATTACTTAACATGACATGATGTTTCATAATACTTATTATATCGATTGAGGAACTCACCCTTACAACTGTTTTTCAGGTAACGAGCAGTGATTGAGTAGGAGCTAGTACTTGGAGTCTAGAGTAGTTCCTTAGTGGGTCATGCTCTGATAGATGTAACATCGGGAAGGGATGTTTTAAATGTTTTACTGTTGGTTGCGAACCATTTTACATGTAATGTGTTACATGTTTTGATTGATTTGATTTATATCCGCTGCGATTTATGCAAATGTTTATTTGATTAAATAAAGAGCATGACTGTTATTTTGGAACATGGTGTGAAGTGTTTTGTGACACCCTTAACTGCATAATTACTCTGATGTTGTATTTTGATATTTAATTAAATTATTGGGGTATTTTAGAAGGGTGTTACATTAGTGATATCAGAGCATAGTCGGTCGAGTCGAGTCGTAATTATTCTGTTTTCCCTGTACGGGATAGGTGTTGTGTAACCCTATCAGTACTTATTGTTTTAGTTTGTTGGGTTTTCAGAATAGAGATGGCTGGAAGAGGTAGAGACGATGCTGCGATTGCTGAGGCTCTGGGTATGCTAGCTGGAGTACTTGGAGGGAATCCGAATGTTGTGGGAATGGGAGCTGCTCGTCAACTGAGTGAGTTCCAGAAGAACAATCCTCCAATGTTCAAGGGAGCATACGATCCAGATGGCGCTCAGAAGTGGTTGAAGGAGATCGAGAGAATCTTCCGAGTGACTGAGTGTGCCGATAACCAGAAGGTCAGGTTCGGTACGCATATGCTGTCAGAAGAAGCTGATGATTGGTGGGTTGCTACCCGCACTGAGTTGGAATCTGCTGGGAATACTGAGATCACTTGGGCGGTGTTCAGAGAGAGATTTCTGAGGAAGTATTTTCCAGAGGATGTCAGAGGAAAGAAAGAGATAGAGTTCTTAGAATTGAAGCAGGGCAATCGGTCTGTCACTGAGTATGCCGCTAAGTTCACAGAGCTGTCGAAGTATTACACTCCATATGCTGAAGCTACTGGGGAATTTTCCAAGTGTGTGAAGTTTGAGAATGGGTTACGTCCCGAGATCAAGCAGGCTATTGGGTATCAGCGGATCAGAGTGTTTTCTGACTTGGTTGACTGTTGCAGGATTTTTGAACAGGATTCCAAAGCCAGAGCAGAGAGCTATCAGCAAAGGGTTGATAGGAAAGGCAAGAGTCAGAATGATCGTGGAAAACCGTATGCAGCTGGCAAGGGTTTTCAGAGACAGAGTGGGATGAAGAGGCCTAGTGGGGGAGACTCTAGTGCTCCTGCTAAGTGTTACAGATGTGGTCAGGCTGGACATCGTATCCATGAGTGTACCAGTAATGAGAAGAAGTGTTTCAAATGTGGAAAAGGTGGTCACTTGGCTGCAGACTGTCGGTTGAAGACTGTGACTTGTTTCAACTGTAGAGAGTTGGGTCATATTAGTCCACAGTGTCCTAAGCCGAAGAAGGAGAATCAGTCGGGAGGCAAGGTCTTTGCTTTATCGGGTTCTGAGACTTCCGCAGATGATCGTTTGATCCGAGGTACGTGTTATATTAATGGCTTTCCTCTTGTAGCTATTATTGACACAGGTGCTACTCATTCCTTTATATCTTTGGATTGTGTTGTGAAATTTAAGTTAGATATATCTGAGATGCATGGAAGTATGGTGATTGATACTCCTGCGAAGGGTTCAGTGACTACTACTTCAGTTTGTTTAAATTGTCCTTTGAGTATTTTTGGTAGAGACTTTGGAATGGACCTTGTGTGTCTTCCACTAGTGCAGATTGATGTTATTCTGGGTATGAACTGGTTGGTGTTTAACAGAGTTTATATCAACTGTTTTGATAAGACGGTGAGCTTTCCTGAGATTGAGGAAGGAAAGAGTTTGTTTCTATCTGCAAGGCAGGTGAATGAGGAAGTAGTAGATGGGGCGGAGTTGTTTATGCTGTTAGCGACTTTGGAAGCTAAAGATAAACTGGTGATTGGTAATCTAGCCGTAGTGTGTGATTTTCCTGATGTGTTTCCTGAAGAAGTGAATGAATTGCCGCCAGAGCGTGAGGTTGAGTTCTCGATTGATTTAGTACCTGGTACTAGGCCAATATCGATGACTCCGTACCGTATGTCTGCTGTTGAGCTAACTGAATTGAAGAGTCAGTTGGAAGATCTGTTGGATAAGAAATTTATTCGTCCGAGTGTGTCACCGTGGGGTGCACCAGTGTTATTGGTTAAGAAGAAAGAAGGTACTATGAGGTTATGTGTGGACTACAGGCAACTGAATAAAGTGACGGTCAAGAATCGGTACCCTTTGCCGAGGATTGATGATTTGATGGATCAGTTGGTGGGTGCGAGTGTGTTCAACAAGATAGATTTGAGGTCGGGATATCATCAGATACGTGTGAAAACTGAGGATATTCAGAAGACTGCCTTCAGAAAAGGGTATGGACATTATGAGTATTCTGTAATGCCTTTTGGGGTGACTAATGCGCCTGGAGTATTCATGGAGTATATGAATAGGATTTTCCATCCGTACCTAGACAAGTTTGTTGTGGTGTTTATTGATGACATATTGGTGTATTCGAAATCTGAGGAAGAACATGCTGAGCATTTGAGAGTGGTTTTAACAGTTCTACGAGAAAAGAGGTTATTTGCTAAACTCTCTAAATGTGAATTTTGGTTAGAAGAGGTTAGTTTCCTTGGTCATGTGATTTCAAGAGGTGGTGTTGCTGTTGATCCTTCTAAGATAGAAGCGGTATCTAAGTGGGAAGCTCCGAAGTCAGTTTCTGAGATAAGAAGTTTTCTTGGACTTGCAGGTTATTATAGGAAATTCATTGAGGGATTCTCTAAGTTGGCGTTACCGTTGACGATGTTGACTAGAAAGGGGCAAGCGTTTGTTTGGGACTCAAAATGTGAAGAAGGTTTCCAAGAGTTAAAGAGAAGGTTAACTACTGCTCCTATTTTGATATTACCGAGTCCGTCGGAATTATTTGAGGTTTACTGTGATGCTTCATTGTTGGGTTTGGGTGGTGTGTTAATGCAGAACAAGCAGGTTATAGCTTATGCTTCGAGACAACTGAGGGTTCATGAGAGGAACTATCCGACACACGATTTAGAGTTGGCAGCTGTGGTATTTGTTCTGAAGTTATGGAGGCATTACTTGTATGGGTCAAGATTTGAGGTTTTCAGTGACCATAAAAGTTTGAAGTATTTGTTTGATCAGAAAGAGCTGAATATGAGACAGAGGAGATGGTTAGAATTTCTGAAGGATTATGACTTTGGTTTGAATTACCATCCGGGTAAAGCAAACGTAGTGGCTGATGCATTGAGTCGGAAATCATTGCATATGTCTATGTTAATGGTTAAAGAATTGGATTTAATTGAGCAGTTTAGAGATTTGAGTTTGGTGTGTGAGAGTACTCACAATAGTGTTAAATTGGGAATGTTGAAGTTAACAAGTAGTATTCTGGATGAGATTAGAGAGGGTCAGAAATCCGATGTGTTTTTGGTTGATAAGTTGACTCTAGTGAATCAAGGTCAAGGTGGTGAATTCAGAGTTGATGAGAATGGTGTTTTGAAATTTGGTAATCGGGTGTGTATTCCGGATGTTACCGAACTTAAGAAGAGTATCCTTGAGGAAGGACATCGTAGTGGCCTGAATATTCATCCTGGAGCTACGAAGATGTATCATGATTTGAAAAAGTTATTTTGGTGGCCGGGAATGAAAAGGGAAATTGCGAGTTTTGTTTATTCCTGTTTGACTTGTCAGAAGTCAAAGATTGAGCATCAGAAGCCGTCTGGGCTAATGCAACCGTTGGCTATTCCGGAGTGGAAATGGGACAGTATCAGTATGGATTTTGTTTCTGGTTTACCGAGGACAAGTAAGAATTTTGAGGCTATTTGGGTGATTGTCGACAGGTTGACAAAATCGGCTCATTTCATTCCGATCAGAATGGATTATTCGTTAGAAAGATTAGCTGAGTTGTATATTGAGAAAATTGTAAGTTTGCATGGTATTCCGTCGAGTATTGTTTCGGACAGAGATCCTAGATTTACATCGAAGTTTTGGGAAGGTTTGCAGAAGGCTTTGGGAACTAAGCTGAGATTGAGTTCTGCATATCATCCGCAGACTGATGGTCAGACTGAGAGGACGATTCAGTCACTAGAGGATCTTTTGAGGGCTTGTGTTTTGGAAAAAGGAGGTGCTTGGGATTGTTATTTGCCTTTGATTGAGTTTACCTACAACAATAGTTTTCATTCGAGCATTGGTATGGCACCGTTTGAAGCTTTGTATGGTAGGAGATGTCGGACACCTTTATGTTGGTATGAGTCCGGTGAGAGTGCTGTGGTTGGACCGGAGATTGTTCAACAGACTACGGAAAAGATTAAGATGATTCAGGAGAAGATGAGGATTGCTCAGAGTCGTCAGAAGAGTTATCACGACAAGAGAAGGAAGTCACTTGAGTTTCAAGAGGGAGATCATGTGTTTCTTCGTGTTACTCCGATAACTGGTGTTGGTCGAGCTTTGAAGTCGAAGAAGTTGACACCTCGATTTATTGGTCCTTATCAGATTTTGGAGAAGATAGGGGAGGTAGCCTATCGTATCGCTTTACCGCCGTCACTTGCGAATTTGCATGTGTCTCAGTTGAGGAGGTACATTCATGATCCGTCGCATGTGGTCCAAGTAGATGATGTCCAGGTGAGAGTCAGATGAAGGTAGCTTGGGGAGGACCAGCAGGTGGCAATGTGACTTGGGAACTTGAGAGTCAGATGAAGGAATCTTACCCAGAGTTATTCACTTGAGGTATATTTATTAATTTAATTAAATAATTGGAATATTATTATTGGATTATTTTATTATTGGAATAAATAGAAATCAGTAAAAGGTCTCAGTTAGTAAAAAGGTTATTTTTTCACGTGAAAAGGAAAAGGAGACAGAAAAGGGAAAAAGGGCAAAAAGCCAGAGAACGAAGGTTGAAGGAAGGAAAAGCTTAGAGCTCAGAGAATTGCCGGAATTAACTCAGGTAAGGGGGGTTTATCGTCGTTTGATGGGTCTTATGGGATAACATGTAATGGGTAGTGATAAACCATGGATTTTGACTCTGATTTGAATGATGCATGCTGAAATTGTGAAATATTTGATGAACGAAATTGGATGATAATTGACGAAAATTCGTAGGAATTAGAGGTAGTAAGGGAGCGATTTGGGAAGCCGAATGTATATGATCTGTAATTGATAAAACGAACGAACATGTATGAAAATTGAACTGTAGAAGGTTGAGATTGTAGAGATCTCGTAGCAGCAAAAGCCATTGCAGATCTGGAACTTCTGGTTTCTGGTCATACGCGTATGGCACTAGGCAATACGCGTATGATATGGCTGGTACGCGTATGGATGAGGCCTTACGCATATGAGTGAAATAGATGAGGTTTTGAACGTGAAATTGTCTCTGTTGGTACGCGTATGAGAATGTGGTACGCGTAGCATACGCGTATGGGCGTGGGCAATACGCGTATGGACTTGGTCAGGAATGGGCAATACGCGTATGGGCATAGGCGATACGCGTATGGGCAGACTTGTGGTTTTCTGAACTGTTGTTGAGCAGTTTTTGGTTGTTTAGGCTGAGTGAGGTAACTTAGCTGATGTATAACGTAGTAGGGATCATTTCCCGTTGTTTGAGTAGTATAGGTATTAGTAGAGTGTGCTAATACTGTGTTTGATTATGCGACATGATATGATATGCTTTTGTGATAAAATGTGATGATGATGTGTGATGGTATGCATGATGCTGTGAATGTATCAGTTATGTATGCATTTGTGAATAGACTGTTTTATGGCTTAGAGTGTGAGCATATGTCTATTCTTGAGTTGTTGTTGTTGTTGCATTGCTAGGTGATTAGCAAGCATATTGTGGCCTTTATGGTGGTAGCTAATTCCCATGGTGAGGAATTAGTGAGTAAATCATTTTGATTGTTGTTGATGTTTGCATGCTAGGTGATTAGCGTGCATAGCATGGCCCATTTGGGGTGGTAGCTAATTCCCATGGTGAGGAATTAGTGAGTGAGTCACTAGGTCTCAAATGAGTGGGACTAGTGGGCTTGGTAGCCGTATCTGGATTTGATCGGTGAGGTTGAACTATATGTTCACGAATAGTCGGTACCGCATGCATGGAGTCTCATTGCATAATATATGTATGGCGTATAATATGAATGGATGTATTCCAGTATTATACGTGTGTTTGTGTTGGTGTTGAGTATTCTGTTGAGTTGATGTGCTGTTGCTGAATATATGTTTGGATTAGGGTGATGAAGTGTGTTAGATTACTTAACATGACATGATGTTTCATAATACTTATTATATCGATTGAGGAACTCACCCTTACAACTGTTTTTCAGGTAACGAGCAGTGATTGAGTAGGAGCTAGTACTTGGAGTCTAGAGTAGTTCCTTAGTGGGTCATGCTCTGATAGATGTAACATCGGGAAGGGATGTTTTAAATGTTTTACTGTTGGTTGCGAACCATTTTACATGTAATGTGTTACATGTTTTGATTGATTTGATTTATATCCGCTGCGATTTATGCAAATGTTTATTTGATTAAATAAAGAGCATGACTGTTATTTTGGAACATGGTGTGAAGTGTTTTGTGACACCCTTAACTGCATAATTACTCTGATGTTGTATTTTGATATTTAATTAAATTATTGGGGTATTTTAGAAGGGTGTTACATCTGTCATGCAAGCTACTCTGAGATGATGTGTCAAACATGCTAGCTAGTTCTGAGATGATGTGTCTGTCATGCAAGACAGTGTGAGTTGATGTGTCAACCATGCAAGCTATCAAGAAGTGACTCTTCAGCATGCAGGAGACAGGACAGCCACGTGTCTGACATGTAAGCTAGTTCTGAGATGATGTGTCAGTCATGCAAGACAGTCTGAGATGATGTGTCAACCATGCAAGCTATCAAGAAGTTAGTCATCAGCATGCAGGAGACAAGATAGACACGTGTCGGACATGTAAGATAGTCAGAGATGATGTGTCAATCATGCAAGCCATCCACAAGTGACTTGTTCAGCATGCAGGAGACAAGACTGCCACGTGTCAGACATGCAGATGGTGTCGCCAAATGGTTTGGCGCCTCCACTTAATGCTTGTACATGGTCGCCAATTCAAGTGGCGACCCCATGCAATCAGACCTCGAAACCAAGCATTCAGAACTAGCCTTGCATGCATGGCCCTATGGTGTCGCCAATTTGAATGGCGACCCCTTTTTAGAATTGTACATGGTCGCCAAATGAGGTGGAGACACCATGCAAACACAAATTTTTATGCTCTCTTCCATTTGCCTATAAATACATCCACTCCTTCAACAATTCTTCCACACCAACATTCTCACTACTTCCTCTACAATACTTCTTTTACAATTTCATCTTCAACAACATCTTCCAATTTCATCTACACCAACTCCCCAACAATATGTCTTTACTCACAATGGGCGAAGCACACAGAGGAACAGTTGCAAACATCGCAACATATGTAAGTTTTTTCTTTTGTTAACTTTTTATCTTTCATCTTCACCAACCCCATTTTATTTTGAAATACCAACTTAGTCAAGTGTTATATTATTTCTATTATAGGATGTATCAAGGTTTCGAACTCGAGTCCACGAATTTGTCCCAATGGACCCGATGATTCAACCTTATGTTGAACTCGCCGGTTTTGGTCATATTAGCAAGATTATGTCTTGGTCTATAGATAACAAGTTCATTCTAGCCTTATGCGAAAGATGGAGGCCAGAGACACACACATTTTGGTTTCCAACCGGTGAGTGTACCGTGACGTTGGAAGACGTCTACATGCTTTTAGGACTACAAATTGAAGGCAAAGCTGTTAATGGTAAGACCAACTATGCAAATTCAATTTGCATGGAGCTTTTAGAAACTGATTTGTTAGATGATAATGCTAGAGGTCAAGGTATACTACTCTCACGCCTAAAGTCATATTATAATAGTTTATATTTAGATGAGCATTCTACCGAAGATGCTCGAATAATAAAAACTAGGTGTTACATTATGTTGTTATTAGGATCCTTTTTATTTCCCGAAGGTAGTGGTTCTAGCATGCATATTATGTACTTACCTCTACTTAGACATGTAGATAGAATAGGTAGTTACAGTTGGGGATCCGCTTGTCTAGCCTATCTCTATAGTTTGTTGTGCAAAAATTCCCACAAAGACACATCTACATTTTCTGGATGTGCTGTGTTGCTACAAGCATTGGGTTGGTCAAGATTACCGTCTCTAGCACCGGTCAATAACAACCCTTTCACTTTTCCATATGCAAAAAAGTAAGTTGTTTAAATTGCTATATCTTTACTTACTTCCTTAAAGTTTATTACCTCAAACTAATTTTGTTTAACATTTTGGTGTAGATGGTCGGCACGTGGTATGAGTTACAGCAGATGTCCGAGACACTGTATTACTCAGTATCGCAACCTGTTGGATCACCTTCGACCGACAGATGTAAGCAAAATAACTTCATTATTTCGTCATATTATGTTAACTTTTTCTACATTCATTATAATCCTATCTTCTTTAACATTTCAGTTCATTTGGCGTCCATACCTTAATCTGGATCATGAGCATGAGGTCAACGCAGAAGACGCAGCCGTATGGACGCACACCGATAATACGGTTCACAGCTGTGGAGATGCACAACACCGATCGTGTGAAGCTGCAGTTCGGTATGGTCCAGAATATCCCAGATCCCCCAGCTAGTCTAGGAGAATGGCATATGCGTAAAGTGAACGACCAATGGAACTTCAACCCTTGGCAAACCTTCGCAAGATCAGAGTGTCGCAAGTGGAAGCACCGTCATGACCATGTCTTAACTGACGCAGTCATGCCAAATGAGGTAAAACCAAGTCGTACTTATATGGCTTGGTACAGATCGGTTGGTTTTCAATTCATCGCCGATGATATGTACCTCTACAACCCACGCCAGACAAGTTACACACAAGAAGGATTAACATCTAACCCCAACAACATTCTCAGCCCGGTTTCTCACAACCACCTATCCGTCAAACTTTCCGTTCCACAAACACACAAACATACAACCAAAACATGCCATTCACCCAACCCCAATACCAAGAACATACCCCATACCACCAACAACAAATGGACCATCAACCTCAGACCGAACATCGCTTCGCCCCCACACCATCACCCTACCAAAGTCGCCTTAGCCAAAACACTAACCGCCCCTCCTCCTACCGTAGCCAAGAAGCCCAAACATCACAAAACCAAAACATCCCACAACCCTATGTCTTCCAAACACCCCAACAACCTTTCCAACCTTTCCTAGACGCACTTCACACCCATGTCTCCCTTCAACCATCCCGGTCGCCCATCCATGAGTCAACCACACCCCAACTTCTCTAGCATGGGTCATGAGCTCAGCTACGCCGGTACACCATCATTGAATACTGAAGACTATGCTGAGTTGGCTGAATACCTCAACGGATCTTCTCCTGTAGGAGGTAATGACGCTTCTGGCCCCTCCGATGAACAAACACCGGTGCAGAATCGTCAACGTGGGTTAGGGCCAAGGGTTAGGGTAGCTAGGGGATGTGGGACCGGAGGTCGGTTAGGTGATCCCGGTCATCACCATTATGTCGCATTACGCGAAAAACCGGCGGGAAAAAGAAACAACAGAGCCGCCACCGTGCGTTATTTATCCCAAAAGAGGGAAAGGAAACGCTCGAAGTAAACTTGGAAAGGAATGGTCTCACGACCAGAGAAAGATGGGATCGGGAGTCGGTTATGCGAAGGGAAGGTATTAGCACCCCTATGCATCCATCGTACTCGATGGGATCCACGCACAAAAGAATAGAAGAAAGGTTGCTAAAGACTGCTCAAACACTGCACAAGGCTGGAAGGAAACACAGAAAGACAAAAGAAACGGGACCCGGCAGGATATCACATCCTGGGCCTACGTAGCCTGTCAGACACAGACATCAGAGTCGACGTAGTTCGGGACAGGGGAAACGTGCTCGCTAGGATGTCGCATCCTATGCATACGTATCTTCTCTGACCGGAGAAGAATCAGAGCACTCGTAGCTCGGCTAACGCACGCCAAACAAAACCCACACAGGAAACCGACTGCCAATCGCTGGACTTACGTCAGACTCCACACAAACAGGCAAACCTGGAAACCGAATGCCAATCGCTGGACTTACATCAGACTCCGAACCAACAAACACACACGCAGGAAACCGACTGCCAATTGCTGGACTTATGTCAAACTCCAAACAAAGACACACACAAACTGGAAATCGAATGCCAATCGATGGACTTACATCAGACTCCAACCAGAAAGGGATAACAAACACACACAAAAAGAAAAGAAAGTGCCCGGAGAGATCAGCTCATCTCCTGCCTACGTACCTCATCTGGTATGAGGATCAGGGCGACGTAGTTCCCCTAAACAGGGAAAGAACTTCTAACCTAACCAGAGACAAAGGGAGATAACAAACTACTAGGGAGACTACGACTCGAGCCTAGAAGTTGTCATGCATACGATCCCTATGTTGAGGTCTCTATCCTAACTTGCACAGGAAGCAAGCTAACCTAAACAGCACAATCAAACAAATACAAGCACAATAAAGCAAACACACACACTATATGCAAACAATTGGGCTCATACAAGGCTAGGCTTTAGTCAAGGGGTCAAGTCAACCTCGACAAACAAGCCAACTGGAATGGGGTGTGGTTAGCTCTTAACCCTAACATTGAGAGTTAGGGTGAAGCAGATGAAATGGAGATAAGGGTTATGCCTCATAGCTCTTATCCCTGGCCTGGGAGAGCATAAATCAAAATAGAAAGTGTGGGAGTTCAGAATGAGGGAACTCTTCTCCACATGACTGGCACAACAAGATCTTGGGTTCTTATTCAAGATGCATCAACACATGGTGTGTGAGCAAAGTGAATGACATGACTGAATAGCAGGGGATGGATTGCACATCCCTTTTATCTGCCAATTGCCTCTTAAGAGGTCTTTACCTGCTTGGCACAAAAATTAAACAAAAGCATTGCCTCTTAAGGAGGGCTTCAGACAGGTGCCTACCAATAACAGTAGGTCTTCCAGACTACATGAAGATCAAGAAATTATACCTCAGTGGTATGCAAACCACAAGCTAGCAAAGCAAAGTTCAAAGGAACTTAAAGCAACTTAGGTACTTGTGGAAACAGCTAAACCAATCAGTACAACTTTCAAACAAACAATCAACAGTTAATATCACACAGACAAACAAATCCAATCAGGCAACAATGGTGCAAGGCACAAGGCAAACACAAATGAATTGTCCTCAAAGCCTACAAAACACACAAAGGTTAGCAAATGACAACAATTGATCAAGCTTAAATGAAGGAGCCACTCCTATCATGGAAATGTACACTTGAACCTGAAATTCACAACCCAAATGGTAAGTCCAAACCACTAGGTCAAAGCCTAGGGTCAAAAGAGGATCAAATATCCAAAACAGAACCTCAAACTCAACATGGATCATATTTAATCAATCAAGAGTAAATCCTAAAAATAACCAAAGCAAAATCAATAGGCAAGTTCATTTCATGTGCAAGATAAGTCAAAGACTAATTCAAGGCATCCAAATGATCAACATGAATGAAAATTCTCAATCAAAACAGAAATGATTCAAATAATTCTGGAAAAATTCATGAGCAAACAAGACATCCACAACATCCATCACACAAAAAATCAGAAACATTGGAGATCATTTGGCATGGAAATCACATTGTACAAGTTAGACAACCAAATGTGTGACACAAATTGTCACACCATGTTAACACAAGCCTAAAACAGAAATGGAGCGTGAGAAAAATGTCAAACCAAAGCCAAAATGTCCATAAATGTGTCTAGAATCAGCATGAAAAATTTCAAGTCCATTGGATTAAAATCAAGCATTTCACAAAGGAAAGAGTAAGGCAAGGTCACAAGTGCATATGTGTTCAATCATCCTAGAGAAAATTAATTTTTCAGCCAAGCACAACTTGCAAATTCATGCTCAAAATAAGCTAGACATTCTAAGGAGCATTTTGCAAAAAATTGGGATTAAATTGGATGATTTTTCAATTTGTTATGATTTTTTGAAGTTTGGAAAAAATTTGAAGTTCAAAAATATACATGGCATGAAATAAGGAGGGAAAATGTGAAAATGATAAGGCAATTTTGAAAAGTTCGCTCGGTGGGACTCGAACCTGGTCCACATTCAAATTTGCGCGCTTCACCAAAACGACAACGTTTTGGTTTAAAACCCTAAGCCTGGCGCAATTTCCAGAATTTCGTAGCTAATCATGGACATTCGTAGCAAATCATGCAGAATTCGTAGCAAATCTGGAAACGCTCATGATCTTCATCTTCTTCCTCTTGAAGACGATGAACACATTTCCAGATTTTCCACAACCATTCCAGAAATCAAAAATAATTACATCAATCGAATCCTTGTTCCATGTACATTAAAGATCCACAATCAAATCATGCTAAAACATCCTAACAAGCTCAAATCGAAGAAAATCAAAATTGACATCAAACTTTCAAACACGCATAACTTCATGGATAATGCACCATTTCACTCAATTTTTATATCAGAATCATCACCAAGCAAAGATCTACACAAATATCATAATGAATTCAGGAATAATTGAGATCGAAACTTGACCTCTTGAAGAACAGCAAGTGGAAACTCGTGCTACCAGGCTCGGCAATGGTCCAAAACTCTTCTACAATGCTTGTTGAGGTGATTGATGGAGAAATTGAAGCTCAAACACGCACGAATCCAGTAGAATTTGAAAATTCCATTAATGCTTCAAGCTTCATGTATGGTCAAGTATGGCACGAATCCTTACAAATCCACGTTCAATTTGCCTCAAAAACACTTCCTAATCATGAATCCATCAAGAGAAATGGTCCTTGTGTGAAGAAATTGGAAGTTCTTGGTGAGAGAAAAATTTGATTCATTTCAAGATCTAGATCTGAAAACTGTTGTTAATGCCAAATGCAGTTGTGATTATCATTATATATCCCTTGCTAATGATTCTGAAAACATGTTTAAGTCCAAACTAATTGAGATTAGCAAGTTGTAAGGTGTGTGCACAAAATTGGATTTTCACCTCATGCATGAGGTGCATGCGTGAACAGTGCATTATGCTGACCCAAACCCACTTAAAAAAAGCCCATGCACACTTTGGAATTGGTATTTTATGCATATGATCAACCAAATTGATTTTAGAAATTTTCATTCAAAAAACTTCATGAATGAGCATACGATCATGCAAGTGAAATTTATGCCATGTAATGGATGTTTTGGAAACTACATGTTATGAGGAACAAAATGCAAAAAGAACCACCAAATTTGGAGCCTTGGTTCAAAAGTTATGGCCATTTGAATTTTCAAGCACACTTTGTCATGATTGGATCATATCTTCTCAACCACACATCATAAATCCATGATCTTGGACTTTTTGGAAATTGGAGAGAAAGATCTTCAACTTTCATGTTGGACAAAACTTCATTTGAAGCTTCTTTGATGATGGAAAGTTAAGTTGAAGTTGGTCCAAAAACTTGCTATTTTTGGAAACTTTCAAATTACAGGTCATTTTCCATTTTGGGAAATTCTTGACTTGACTTCAAATCCTTCAAGATAAATGTTTGACATGAATAATAAACCTCTTTTAGGCATGAATGAAGTGTCTCAAACCAGTTCTTCATCTCCTAGCCCTCAGTTGACTTGCAGTTGACTTTTATGGGCCTCAGATGACTTGGACAGGAACTGATGACTTTGAGCCTTCAACACTTGGCCAAATGGCATCAAAATGAACCTTGATTCACATGAACTCTCTAGAACAACCATATGGCCTTTATCCCATGGAAAAACCCTTGTTCTCTTGCACAAATGAAACTCTTGATCAGTTTTGACTGATGAAATGCAACATGATATGCAATGCTAATGACCTAAAAAATATGAAATGTATGTACAAATGGGAGGTGCAAATTTGAGGTGCTACACATTAGGATTCTTTATGTAATTCCCATGCAAATTAGAAAGGAAATAAATTGGTTCAACATGTTGAAGATGTTACACTAACAAAGTAAAATGTGACGAAATATAACGTACAAACAAAGAAGATCTTGACATTAATGTTCATGTCAATTCACTTTTTTTTGGATCACATTCTTAATGTATAGTTAGGAGATAATATTTATTCACAAATTTTTATCCTCGAACCAAGACCTTCATTTTCGATCATTAATTTCAAAAATCCTGAGTTTAGAAGACAAATTTTTGTAGAGAAACTCTTATTCAGGACCTTCTGATTAAGAGAACCTTCTAAATTCATAGGACTAACTGGGTCAAAGCCAAATTATCTATGAATCAAATTTTGACTCTACATAATCCATGCACATTAAAATTTTTATTTTATTCTTGACAAAGTTTCCTTTTTAAAATTTTCAGAATAAAAATGAGTATATATTTAGCTAGGGGTTTTATGAATATATAATCACATTAATGGTTCGTATCTATAAATTTCAAATTTATAATACCCCTTATGAAAATAATCCCCTATAAAATGGTTTTTAATTTCAACGTGTTTTGCTATGGAATACAAAATAGGATTCTTATATAAACAAATTACAAAAGCATTATCATGGAGAATATGAATTTTACTCTCATAAAGTTGATAGTCTTCTAGCTGACTTTTCATCCAGAGGATCCGAGTGTTACATCCAGATGCTCCAATATATTCATTTTTTGTTGTTGACAATATTATTCTTGATTGCCTCTTGCTGGACCATGAAATAAGATTATCTTCAAGAAACTGACAAATTTCACTGGTGCTCCTTCTTTCTAGTCTATCTCCAGCATAGTCAGCATCGTAATAACCTACTAACTTGTACTCTTTGGATTTTCTATAAATTAAGTCAAGGTTAGTAGTACATTTCAAATATCTAAAGATCCTCTTAACAGTTGTTAAGTGGAATTCTCTAGGACCTGATTGAAGTCTAGCACATAAGCATACATTAAATAAAATGTCAAGCCTATAAGCGGTCAAGTATAAGAGAGAACCAATCATACCTCTATATACATTTTCTTATACCTATTTGATTTCATCTTTCTCCAGAATGCATGTTGGATGCATTTGAGTCTTTGCTGGTTTGCACTCTGACAAGGAAAACTTCTTTAGAAGTTCTCTTGTGTACTTGCTCTTATGGATATATGTTCTTTCTGAACTTTAGTTGATTTGAATCCCCATAAAGAACTTTAATTCTCCGGTCAGACTCATCTCAAATTCTACCTGCATAGACTTAGAAAATTCCTTAAAAATAGTAGCATTAGCAGATTCAAAAATAATATCATCAGCGTAAATTTGCACAATTCAAATATCATTTTTGAATGATTTACAAAACAAAGCTGTACCAACATTCCCTCTTGTAAAATTATTTTTCAAAATAAAATCTCTTAGTCTTTCATACCATACTCTAGGAGCTTGTTTCAGACCATACAAATATTTTTTGAGTTTGTAAACAAAATCAGGGTGTTTATGATTTTCAAAACCAGGAGGTTGATGCACATAAACTTCCTCTGTAATATAATCATTTAGAAATGCACTATTAACATCCATTTGATATTAAATGATGTTATGATTTACTGTAAGAGAAATTAGGAGACGAATAAATTATAACCTGGGCACTGGTGCAAAGGTTTCAGTATAGTCAATTCCTTCTTGTTGACTATAGCCTTGTGCAACCAGTCTAGTTTTGTTCCTTGTCACTTTTCCTTGCTTATTTAGCTTATTTCTTAAAACCAATTTAGTTCTAATAACATGATTTTATTTGGGTCTTGGCACAAGGTACCATACATCGTTTATGGAGAATTAATTCAATTCATCTTGCATTGCTAGAATCCATTATGTGTTCATAAGTGTTTCATAAATTGAAGTAGATTCTATACAGGGCACCAAATCCAAAAGCATTTCTTCAGATAGTTTGAATGAGGAACGGTTCTGATGAGTTTTGTCTTATCTACCAAAATTAATTCCTCAGGATGTGAATATTTTTGCCTATGTTTCCTTAGAGGCGCTGGTTCTGGTGTGTAAGAAACTTTTGATTATGATTGAGCAATTTTGTGTTGACTGTTTTTCCGAGTCTTTCATTTGAGATTTCTTGCCTTCAGAGTCTGAGTTGTTAATCTCCAAATATGCAAACTTGTCAACTAGCTTTGACTTTTCAAGGTCAAGCTTATTATCAAACTTAACATGAATTGACTCCTCAACAATTCATGTTTCAGTGTTGTACACTCTTTAGCCTTTTGAGCGTTTAGAGTATCCTAACATGATACATTTTTTGTGCTTTGGAATCAAACTCATTCAAGTTCTCTTTAGTATTTAAAATAAAACCTGAACAACTAAAATGGTGAAAATAGGAAATGTTAGGTTTTCTGTTGTTCCACAATTCATAGGGAGTCTTACTTAGAATATGTCTTATTGAGATTATGTTCTGAATGTAACACGCTGTGTTGAGTGCTTCTAAGTGATTTGTATCATTAGTTTCATTGATCATGGTTTTGACAATTGAGTGTGTGAGAGAGAGAGAGAGGGAGAGGGAGAGAGAATAAAGAAGTTAATGAAATTTGGAATGTGGTTGCATATGGCTTTGATATGTAGTGGTGGAAAATTCCAAAATGTTAAACTTTGATGAAAATTTTATTCATAACATGTGAGTTTTAGGAGTCATACGTGATAATGAATAAGATGCAAATTTATTTGTTGATCAAAGTAATGTATGTGTTTGTTCTTATATTTAAGAGAATGAATGTGCATATTGCACCGCAAGAATTTTTATAATAAGTCAGCTAATAAATATGATTGGTTGAAATTTATTTATTATTAATGTCTCCTAACATTTTTTCTTTAAATCTTTTAAGGTCTTTTAATTTTTATCCGATATCTTTGATTTATATTTGAAATAGTTTTCATTTCTTTCGACCTTTAGTTATTGTCTCTCATTTTTTTAAATATTGAAAAATAAAATAAAACAGTATCCAATATATTCTCTAAAAATAATTCAACAAAAATACAAATAAGCATGTTGTTGTCTAAGGAAGAGTACTCATCCGTAGAGCTGGATTATTTTTTGGAGGTAATGATCCCATCCACATGCCTAAGAGAAGCTAAAGTGCTTAACACTAATGATTCAACTTGTAAAAGAAGTTTGATGCTAGGCATCAAACCAGAAAAAGTCCCATAGTGGGCGTTCACTATTTTGTCCCCAGAAAAAGTTTCATTTGGTTTCAATGGTTTGTGATTCATTAGGAATTGTACCAACTTGTCATGGTGGTATAGCAACTTTAAGTCCATCAAATCAGTGTGCTTTTAGTTGGATCTTTAGATATTGTATTTTATAATACAAACTATTTCCATTTCATTATTAGAGTGGAGCCAATGTTTATTGAGCTTTAAAGGGAACCGTAATAAAAATCGTTGACGAAAATATTTAGCATTTTATTGATTTTTTTAATATGTGTAAAAGTATAAGTATAATATATTTAAAAAAGAATGAATAAAAAATCTAGGAAAGGAAATATTTTAAAGTCAAAATAAAATAGTTTGAAGAAGCAATGGAGTGTTGACACATGTTGAGTGTGGGGTTAACACACATGACTTACTAAACTCCTATTTGTGGCAAAGTGTTTTTTTTAGTGGATGCTTTGCTGCCATGGATGGACACCCCACATGTGCAGTACTGTTTAAATGCATGAATTTTTGGACAGGATCATAATGCTTCCCTTACATGTGGGAAGAACCATTGGAATGAGGGTGTGATGATTTATCCTACTTAATATGCTATTCAATGACTCAGTCTCAAGTGTCTTATTTGAAAATTAATACACTTTTCTTAAAAAATATTTGAGAGGGTTGATTTTAATGTAAAATTAATATTATATATTAAAATATATTTATTAATTTTAATTAATAAAATAATTGAATAAAATAATAGTGAAAAAATAATACTACATCCGTCTCATAAAAAATGTCCAATTTGAACAATTCACGGTTCTTAAGAAAATGATTAAATGTGTTGGTTTTAATAATAAATACTGTATTGATATTGTAAAAGGACAATTATTTTGAGACAGACAAAAAATGTAAATGAGACATTTTTTATGAGATGGAGGGAGTAATAATTATTGCATTGGTATTGTAAAAGAATAATTATTTTAAGATTAAAAAAAGTGAAAATAAAATATTTTTTATGAGATGGAAGGAGTACTCCATTCCTTTTTAATTGTTTTTTAAAAATATTTTTATAATACCAAGAACATTAATAATAATAATTTTTCAAGCAATAACTTTTATTTTACCTACTCCTTCTGTTTTTACAATGAGTGATTCATCCAAATTAAACAAAAAGAATAAATGAAAAAGAGAATGATATTTTTACTAAAACATCATTTATCAAATATTGAAAATGATAAAAATAATTAGGTGGTAGAATTGAAAAATGTGGATTGAAAATTGAAATAAGTAGTTCATTTTAAGACATTTTTTAATCCAAATGATCAAATAAAAACAGAGTATCAATTATTCCAATTTACTTTTTCTTTCTCTTCAAAATAAATATTAGGGGTAATTTTGACAACACAATAATAAATGATACCTTGAACTTTAAAAACAACAATTAAAATAAAACAAATTGTTTACACAAAACCGACACTTAAAAAGAAACTGACAGAGTATAAAATAATAAGACACAAACTGGATAGGTTGTCTCGTTATATTATATTAGAATTACCAAAAATATTTAAATATATTTTTCTTCTATTAAACTATATTAAACTATATTATCTAATATGAAAAAGAAATGAAATGGAAGCCAAAGATCAAAGGAATAACTTGATTCTGTCTGATTTTGTGACAGTTGTCATACCCCCAAATTTACCCTACACCCACATCACCTTCTTGAATCCTAATTCATGAGCATAAATCTCATACATGTCATCTCATATGCATCTATACTTAATGATCCATAATAATCCACAAACTCAAGGTATGAGATTCATCTGTGAAGCCTTAAGACCCTTTGCCCATGTTGAGGTGTGCCCAAGTCATCTTAACCCTAATGTCTATCCTCAAGCATCCTAAAAAGCTTGGAGGATCATTCAAGGAATCTCACTCACTCTCTAAGCCCAATTTGTATGGTGAGTCCCCATTGAGGACACATTAAGATTCATCTAGTCACCCAATGACCCTAACCCTAGCTCTTGACCTTCATTGGCTTGTACAAGTCATGGTTCACCATGGATCTTGACCATGACATTGAGGACCCCTAAAATCCAAATTTTATTCATGCCCAACCTTTGAAACATTTCAATATGTCTCTTGCATTACCAAACCCTAATTTGTCTGACATTGGTTCTTGATGAAACTTGTGGTTCAAGAAACCCTAATTTGGGCATCCTTTGATCATTGACTTTGCTTCATTTGGATCACCCTATAATACCACCACTCATTCAACATCAATTCATGACAATTACAACCACAATTCACCATCAAACACTCATTCAATTCATGTTACAAGTACTTGGTTTGATAATGGTTTTTGAACTTTCACGACATTTGATTCACCTATGAAATTGACCTAACATCACTCCACAAAGCCCCAAGCCTCATTTTATATCATGATATGATCATATGAGCTTCAAACATTCATCATTGCACCATAAAAATCAAGAAATCTTGAA
Source organism: Lathyrus oleraceus (assembly GCF_024323335.1). Lineage (NCBI taxonomy): Eukaryota > Viridiplantae > Streptophyta > Magnoliopsida > Fabales > Fabaceae > Lathyrus > Lathyrus oleraceus. The sequence goes on along the minus strand of NC_066580.1, from coordinate 394,607,833 downwards.
GTCACATTTTTAGGTCATGTTGGTTGGTCACATTTTGGCAAGAATGGCCTATGGCAAGTTTCAAAGACCATAACTTCCTCGTCTTACAAGCTTTTCAAGATACTCTTTGAGTCAAATGTCCTAAATAAGTTCCTCTCCAACTTTGTTTCAAGGTCCAAGACTTAATTCACTTAGAAAGAACCTCAATTTTTGCATTGGCCAAGCTGGTCCAACATGCCTACCATGCCCTAAAACATGACCAAAACCACTACTTTACCACATTGCCATTTCCAAAACATAACTCCTTTTGAACCGTTTATTTTTTCATCTAAGCAAGGACATGGAAAGGAGCATTTGACACAAGTTTCGTGCAAAATGCACAAGCTAATTTCATTTGACCTTGGTTCAAAGACTAGAGATCATCCTGATGCACAAACCAGACCAAGTCAGTTAGATTTTGCAATTTGATCCGCCAAATCCTAAAATCACTTTGCTTTGATCCCATTCTCCCCCAAACACATTGCAAAACACATTAGGATAAGAATGGAAGTCAAATTGGATGGAAAATCCTCTCACATTTGAAAACCCGATGCCAAAGTGAAAATTTTCCCAAAATGGCCATAGTTCAAATGCACAGTAGGTCAAATCAAAGCCTTTCTCTATTCCTAATTGATGCTAAGAACCAAAACCAACTGATATGGGGTGCAAGTAAGGTCAGATTGTACCATTCCATGTCTCCCTAGGTTCCATTTTGTGCATATTTTCGAGCTTCACCCTTTCTGAAGTTTAATCACTTCATTCTCCCCCCAAAACCATTCCATCACCTTCCCTATAAATAGGGGCAGGGGTTCCATCAGAAAACGAAGCTTCAAAATCCAGATACACCCTGCTGCAAACCCGAGCTGAACCATCCAAAATAGAGTTTTGACTTTTGAGATTCAAAGCATTTTAGTTCCAAATCACCACCCAAAATCCATCCTTGAACATCACTCAAACTTTCCCAAGTCCTAACTCACCTTTCCAACACCCACCTGAGTTGCACCAAGTCATCGGAGCACCACTCTGAAACCAATTTCGATCAGGTAGTTCCATTCACCCTCTTCACTCAAACAAGCTACCATTCAACTTGAAATACTCATTGATCATTAACCCTATGCTTTGATGTTTGATTACCATTATCCACAATTTAATTTTGAAATTAGGTTAACTTGTTCATCTGAGTTTCTTGAAAATACTCCACACTCAGAGCCAATCAATGGCTTATGAGTGTGTAGGTTTATTCAAATATGTGTATGCAAGTTATTTCCATGATCAAATCCAGTGAAAAACTTGAGTTCTGAGGATTTGATTTTGGATGTTTTGAGGACGAAAACGATGTTCTTCGTGCAATTTTGAATTTAAAAGAATCCAGTGTCCCACTCTGATTGGTTGATTCTCGCGCGTCTTTTATATTTAGCCTTTGATTTTTTATTTTATTTGTTCAGCGCATTTTTAAATCACCAAAGGGAGCTTGACCTAGTGGATGAGGGGGTTGATCCCCCATGACCCCAAGGTTAGGGGTTCAACCCACAACGCATGCACTTCTTTTCTTGTTTACTCTTTTCACTCTTATTTTGTTTATTTTCCACCATATTTATTTCCAATTTCATTTGAATTTCTACCTCGCTTATTTTTATTATTATGAAAATATTTCCAACATGGACCCTTGTTATTTTTGTCTCTACTATTTATTTATGCTTTGTCTCATTTCATTTGAATAATTTTCCATAGAATTATGAGGTCTTGAATCTAGTGGCTAATGAAGTATATGTTTGTCATGATATTAAATTGTTTAGCGTTGCTTGAACCTTCCATATTTCAAACCTATTAATTAATGATCAAGAGTTAATTCATGGTAGTTTGAAGCATGGATAGGTTGCCCCTATATCAACCAACTTGGGCCATTTGACATGTAGATGAAGCCTTGTTTATGCACATATTAACTTATGGTTCTTTTTGTTCCATTTTGTTTCTTTTGCTTATATTAACCCACTAAATTTTATGTTAACTTGTCTATATTGTACACTAACCCTTAATATCTTATTCATATTGGACATTGACCTTTATACCTTGTCTAAACTTAATCACTTAATAAAAATATTAATTTTCAACCCTTGAGTTGGTATAGTCTTCCTTTTGTCAAGCTATTGATAGATGGACTTGGGGTTTGCATAACTTTCATTGTTACAAATATATTGTAAGTTGATCATTTGATCACCTTCAATATTTTGCATCAATGATAAGTTATCCTCTGATGCGCCATATTTTGAATCTTTTGACCTAGGGATAGATAATCCTCAAGTGTTAAACTTGTACATCATAATAATTTAACTTTACTAACTTTGATTACCACTAACCATTGCTATTATCATTGTTATTTTGTTATTTAATTTTATGTTGTTACTTTGTAATTTACATTCAAGTACTCATCATCACCACATTCATTGTATAAACTCATCATGCATGTTTATTATTGTAATTTATCTTTATTGTTATCATACATTAACGATAACAAAAACATGATAAAATGATAGATCAAAAATATTTCATCCCACTTAATAAACTTGGACTTAGAGGATCTCATCCTAGGACCTTTGCTTGGAGGACCTTTCATTACTTTGTGATACTCTGAAAACCTTGGATTTCATCTGTAACTTACATATCGGTTGTAAGAATGGCATAATTGGACCAACCCTAGGGGGACATATTTGTAATACCATTATCCTTTGTTTAGCTTAGGTTGCTTCTGCACACACAAGGCTTTCTCTTGGGCTACCTTACAATGAGACCCTTTATTTTCTTGCTGGTTACGTTGTACATCCATTACATTACCCAATTTCATAATCAAATAAACAAACCCTTGATCTAACGTCAAGTGGAATTTTTATAATCAAAATCAAAATACTTAAAACTACAATTAGTATTGTGAGCCATATGCCTTAAGTGGTGGAGAATAAGTAAGAATGGAACATTCCTACCCTTACTCTGATTATTTTGGATACAAGACACTTGGCTTGTTGTCTAGAATTTTCACCTCCGTCCATAAACGAGATAAATACCCACATACATAAACAACCCAAATGGTTCCCATGGAGTACAATGGAGGTAAGGGATGCTAGTACCTTCCCCTTGTGTAACCGACTTCCGAATCCAAATCTCGGTTGCAAGACCGATTCTTCAACCTCGCACTACGTGTGTGCATATTTTCATTCTTTTGAGGATTTTATCGACTATTTTCTCTCTCCTCTCCCATAGAGGTAATCCAAATAAAATTCAGTGGTGACTCTTCTTGTTTTGCCTTCCTTTGGAAATTCTTTAGTTCAAGTCCATGGTTCCTCATTATCCGAATGAAAAATCCGATAGCGATAGTTGACGACTCTGCTGGGGGTTCGGTTTCCCTAAGCAAGTCTAGACTAGTTTGTGTTGTTTTTCTTTTATACATATGTGGGGGTTTATCCGTTTATTTATTTTTGTTACTAACCTGTGTATATATTTTCTTTGTTGGTCTAAAACCTTGGCTTTGTGACGAAGGAAAAGGGTTACAATGATGATTGCAATTAAAACCTTATGTGAAAGAGTCTCCACCCGAGTCTGAGAGCTTACTTAAGATAAGATAGGTTGAGTAGTATGCGTCCTCGGGAAGCTTTCCTCATGTAGGGTCATACGAGAACCTCACTTAGTGGTAGACTCTCTTAGAGTCATTGATGACCATCGTGCTTTTGGTGTAAGCATCCTTATCTTCATTTGAGTCTGTGACCCTAAGACCCCCTTTTTAGAACATTTAACCTTGGCCGACCTAAACCGATGGTCACACAGTATAGGTCCCCGGGGAGCTTTCCACCCGAGGGTCGATACGAAGATCTCACTTAGAGTAGATTTCCTTGATGGAGTTGTCACCTGGAAAGTAAATTGACATAAGCGGCGGACAGTCAAGGGAGTCCATGACTATAAGGTAAGTGTCTTACACCTAATTTCTCAAAAGCCCTAGATCATGCAAAGTGAGAATCCTAGTTTGAAAAGAAATCATTATTAAACCTCACACTTTGTCACGATGGTCCCAGACTTTGAACCCCGAGCCTAAAGTTCAGTGGAAACAAATATAAACCATTCATGCATTCAACCATTCATTCATACATCATAAATCAATAAGAAAAGATCTTAAGCACTTTGTTTGTTAAAACGCAGAATTAAAGACTTTTTACGAACACAATTATGGATCCCTCAGCAAGGAAAATCACTTCCACTTCCAGATACAAGAGTCCAGACATCGACACTTTAAAGGTCTTTTTCTCAAGAGTAATATCCCTAAGGACAACAGATTCAGATCTACCTTTGGTAACATCATAGATCTCCTAATCGAAAAAGTTGACTATGGTGCAATCACTACATTGACTCAATATTATGACGTCCTTCTGAGATGTTTTACCTTCCCAGACTTCCAAATTTCCCCAACTCTAGAAGACATCGAGAGACTTCTCAACCGACCGGTAAAGAAATATAATCCTTTCCTCAAGTCGAAAGGATTTTGCTTGACCGAACTCTCTATCATCTTGGGTATCAACGCCAATGAATTGGTGGCTAATTGGGGATCTAAAGGTACCGTCAAGGGTTTAACTCATAAATTTCTCAAAGCCCATGCTTGGGAGATGATTAAGGAAGAAAGGCCATATTTCTGTAGCGCAACATTAGCACTTCTAATTCATGGAATTATTCTATTCCCTAACATAGACAAGTTCGTGGATCATTTGGCGGTGGAAGTCTTCCTAGCCAAAACCCTGGTGCCATTTCTGCTCGTCGACTTATATCATACCTTCCATACAAGGCATGAGAAGAAATGAGGGACCTTCCTCTATTGCGCTCCCCTATGGCACTTATGGATGAGAGCTCGTATGCCTCAACATGGACCCTTTGCTTATAGAAATTTGTCATGGCCCCAAAAGTTTGTATCTCTCTCTGCCAGTTCAGTTCTTTGGTATAAGAGAGAATGGGAAACAAAGAATGTCATTGAAAAATATGGAGGGTTCCCGAATGTCCCCTTAATAGAAACACATGGTTGTATCAACTACAACCCCGCTTTACTCAAGAGACAATTGGGATACACCTTGTTGAATTGTCCCGAGGAGAGAGACCTCATAGCTTTCATCGTCAATACCGTGGATCAACTCGATTCAAAAATGAAAAGAGTATGAAGAGCTTGGACAAGCATAATCCGGATTTACCAATAGTGGGGAAAGAAGAATATCCTAGCCAAGGAACCCTACTTTGTATGGGTAAAAGAGAGGGCTAAGATTGTCAAGATGCCTTTCCTTTTTGACCTTTCTTCATTTTCGTTGGTGCCCGAACTCGAGCCCATATTGCAAGAAGACATGGACAAGCTTACCGACAAAATACAAGAGCTTGAATCAGGAAAAAACTCAAGTACGAGTCCAACTCAACCGTTCCAAGGAACGTTGTCATACCCTCAAATTTGCCATATCCATATTACCTTCTTAAGCCTTAAAATCTAAGCATACATCCCATACATACCATCTCATATGCATTTGTGTTTAATAACCATAAGCCCAAGGTATGGGATTCATCTGCAAAGCCCACAACAACAACAACAATATTAACCACAACAAAATTAACAACATTATCAGCCGCAACAGCAACGTCAACAACCAAAATATTAACCGCAACAACAAAGATTAAGAAGGCCTAAAAAGAGGTTTGACCTGGTTCGAATTCCATTCAACCATATTTTACCGTACCTTCTAAGAGGATCGCTTGTACAATTGAGAGAGTTAGGACCCCCAGCAGCGGTTCTTCCTCCTGGATATGATGCAAATTCCCGTTGTGAGTTCCATTCCGGCGGTCCTAGACACTCTACTGAAAATTGTAAAGCATTGAAATACAAAGTCCAGGATTTGATTGACTCTAAGGCAATTACGTTTGCGCCCAACATCCCGAACCTAAGAGACAACCCTATGCCTCCCCATGATAAGAAAAATGTAAACATGGTGGAATTGGACAATGGAAGGAAGGTGATAACCTCTGCCAACAATTTGAAGACCCCGCTCATAGAAATCAAGAATATACTATTGAGAAGCGACGCGTTCTTAGTTTGCACCGAGACTTGTGAATATTGTTTAAAAGACCCACAACAGTGTGAAGTTTTGAAGGAATCCATTCAAACTATAATGAACCATGGAATATTGATAATTGATCGACCCTCCACTATCAAAGATGTGTCAACTCTCTAAATTTTGTATGACGAAGTTTCCCCCCTTCAAATTCCGTATAGTCTTTCTCAATTTACTCTTTTAGTGAACCCAGTCACTCCAATGATCATAATAATTCAAACACCATTCCCGTACAATGACACTAGAGTAATCCCCTAGTTCTATGACACACCAGTCTACATCCACAGCCAAAAAGTACAAGCAGAACCAATCAATTTTGATGACCCGTTAATCAACATCGTTAGAACTGGCGGCGCCACGAGAAGCCAGAGGATCTTTGCACCAGTACCACCTCTAATTAAGAATGGCGGTCCATCAGCCCATGATAGGGGCAATCAAGTTAATAATGAAGGAGAAGAGCGACCCATAACACAGCGGAATTTAAAATTTCTCCTTTAGTGATCCTTACGAATGGGCATGACCAGTGATAGAATCATTACCTCTTGTGGTGATTGTAACCTTTGATGCAGATCTACGGAGCGATCACGAATGTTGAACGATGACAACACCTCTAGTCAATCCACACGAATGGATTCCTTCAATCTCAGTGCTAGCTGCTACGAATGAAGGCTTTGAGTGTGTGACAGAGAGAAACGAAATTGTAACTCTACAAATGCTTTTACACAAGGGTTCTATTTATAGAACCACTTGTGTGGGCTTCAAGCTAAAAAGCCCACTCAAGTGTATGTGTCCCATATCTTATAATATGCCAAAATCACTTAAGCGCGTGGTACCTTACCATATTTCGTATTCTACTTAAGTACACCGTACTTTACGATGTTATACAATTCACTTAAGTGCACCGTACATTACGGTATTCCTTAGTTACTCTATCTCTCATCAATCCGTCCTTTTGTGTGTGACCCTGTAGGTTTTTGCGGCATTGGCAATTATATTAAATCACGTATTTAACATAATAAATAGTGAGCGATATCTAGCAACACACCACTGCTACCCAAAACATGAAAATGTCATGTGATCTGACAAATCCTTATGTGTACAATTACCCTTTTGCCCTTATGTCTATATTGAACACAAGGCTTAGACCATATCATCCTTGTCCAGTTCAATATTGGGCCCATAGAGATTTATCCTGTTACGCAGGATGGGAAAATTCCATATAGGTCACTCATGTCCCTTAGCATGCTTCGTGGAGTACCCATCAACTGTCTTTATGGTCATCCAGTTACGGACAATGTTGATCAGCAATAAGGCACTCGACTCTACATCTAGGGTCCATAGTGGTTTCAGGTCGAAGGGTGATATACACCATTATCACCATGAGAATAACTTATGACACTTTGCATAACATTTTATATAGTATTCTCATAGCGGGTCAATCCAGCATAAATATTACTCTTAATATTCATACCTATGTTTAAGACTTGATAACTCCTTATCCATGATCCATGAGATGTGATCATCATTCTATATACATAATAGTCTTAATGCTTTAATGTTATCCCACTTCACAATAAATCTCGACTATGGATACTTTAAGAATAGTTTCCTTATGTTTAATGTGATCTCATGATTAAGTCACACTTGATACATTAAACAGACTATCTATTCTAGGGACTTTATTAGACAAACATAATAACGAAAAAGCCTTTTATTATTAATAAATAATTCGATAAAAGTACCAAAAGTATTGGCCTCTAAGGCTTACACCAACAATCTCCCACTAGCACTAAAGCCAATCAGGCATACCCCTAATGCCCATTGATCTAGTATGGCCATCATGCTTCTGCTGCGTAAGAGGCTTTGTTAGTGGGCCAGCAATATTGTCAAGTGTAGGTACTCTGCATATTTTCACATCTCCTCTATCTATTATCTCTCGAATGAGGTGATAACGCCTAAGTATGTGTTTGGATCGTTGGTGAGATCTAGGTTCCCTAGCTTGTGCGATAGCACCATTGTTATCACAATAGAGACCAATGGGATCCACAATGCTAGGAACTATGCCAGGTTCACTAATGAACTTTTTGATCCAAACAACTTCCTTTGCAGCACTTGAGGCAGCAATATACTCGGCCTCGGTTGTAGAATCAACAACTGTATCTTGCTTTGAACTTTTCCAACTCACAGCGCCACCGCTTAAGCAAAACACATAACTAGATTGCGATCTAAAGTCATCCTTATTTGTCTGGAAGCTAGCATCGGTATATCCAATTACAACCAGCTCTTCGTGACCTCCATATATCAAGAATGAGTCCTTAGTCCTTCTCAAATACTTAAGGATATTCTTGACAACTACCCAATGAGCATCACCAGGATCAAATTGGTACCTACTCGTTGCACTTAAAGCATACGAGACATCTGGTCGAGTACATAACATAACATACATGATAGGTCCTATTGCAGATGCATATGGAATCTTATTCATGCGATCCCTTTCTTCCTTAGTTGAAGGAGATTGTGTTTTTGATAGACACAAGCCATGTTGCATAGGTATGAATCCTTTCTTGGAATCATGCATATTAAAGCGTCTCAGCACTTTGTCTATGTACGTACTCTGACTTAGGCCAAGCAGTTTTTGTGATCTATCTTTATAGATTCTGATTCCTAATATATAGGCTGCTTCATCTAGGTCCTTCATAGAAAAGAATTTCCCCAACCAAGACTTTACTTGTTGCAGGGTAGGGACATCGTTTCCAATGAGTAATATGTCATCTACATATAATACCAGGAAAACGATCATGCTCCCACTAACCTTCTTGTAGACACAAGGCTCATCTTTGTTCTTGACGAATCCATATTGTTTTACTTTTCATCAAAACGAAGATTCCAGCTTCTGGAAGCTTGCTTCAATCCATAGATTGATCTTTGTAACTTAGATATCTTTTGGGCTTCTTCTGGTACGTCAAATCCTTCAGGCCGTGTCATGTACACACCCTCAAGAAGATTCCCATTAAGGAAAGCAGTTTTGACATCCATTTGCCATATTTCCTAATCATGATATGCAGCGATAGCAAGTAAAATCCGAACAGATTTAAGCATTGCAACTGGTGAAAAGGTTTCATCATAGTCAACCCCATGAATTTTTTTATATCCTTTTGCAACCAGTCTTGCCTTATAGGTATGTACCTTACCATCCATGTCAGTCTTCTTTTTGAAGACCCACTTGCATCTTATAGGGTTAACTCCTACAGGAGGCTTTACCAAGGTCCAAAGTTGGTTTGTGTACATGGAATCCGTTTCAGATTTCATGGCTTCTAGCCACTTCTCAGACTCGGGGACCAATTATGGCCTCTTGGTAGGTCACAGGATCATCTTGATCCATGAGTAATACATCACCTTGATCAGTTATGAGATATCCATATCTCTCAGGTAGGTGACATATCCTGCTTGACCTACGCTAGTCTTGTTCTACTTGAGTAGGTTGCTCTTCCACAACTACTTGTGTTTCCTGCTCTAATTCCTCCATAGGTGTATCAATGCTTTGTGATTATTGAATTTATTCAAGCTCTACTTTTCTCCCACTGATTCCTTTGGAAATAAAATCCTTTTCTAGGGAAACTCAAGTTCGAGTGACAAACACTTTGCCCTCAGAAGGATTATAGAAGTAATACCCTCTTGTTTCTTTAGGATATCCCACAAATAAGCATTTGTCAGATTTGGGCTCAAGCTTAGTTGAAATTTGTCGTTTCACATAAACTTCGCAACCCCAAATCTTCATGTAAGACATATGTGGTTTCTTACCACTCCATATCTCATATGGTGTCTTCTCAACCTTTTTGGATGGAACACGGTTAAGTGTGTAAGTTGTTGTCAATAGTGCATGTCCCCAAAAGGAGTTTGGAAGATCGGCGTGACTCATCATGGATCGGACCATGTCTAACAGGATTCAACTTCTTCTCCCATATACACCATTCCATTGGGGTGTTCCAGGAGGAGTAAGTTGGGATAGGATCCCACACTCTTTCAGATGGTCATCAAACTCTAGGCTTAAATACTCACCACCTCGATCTGATCGAAGAATTTTAATATTCTTACCTAGTTGGTTTTGTACTTCATTCTTGAATTCCTTAAACTTTTCAAAGGACTCCTATTTGTGTTTCATTAAATACACATAAACATATCTACTGAAATCATCAATAAATGTGATGAAGTACTGAAAACCTCCTCTGGCTAGTATGTTCAGTGGTCCACATACATCAGTATGTATGAGGGCCAAAAGATCATTAGTTCTTTCACCTTTTCCTGTGAATGGAGACTTTGTCATCTTTCCAATTAAACAAGATTTGCATGTCTCATATGATTCATAATTGAAATTCTGGTATCAGATATGAGATTTCGAAGGTAATGTCACGACACTAATATCTGAGTAATACAAACAGGATAAAGATAAAGAATAGTAATGCAAGAGACACAAGCAATTGTTAACCCAGTTCGGTCCAACTCACCTACATCTGGGGGCTACCAAGCCAGGAAGGAAATCCACTAAATAGAATCAGTTCAAAGACTCTCCGTACAATTCAACAAGTTATAGTCTTTCTCACCTAATATCTACCCGTGCGACTTCTACCTAAGCGCTCTTAGATATGAGAACCCACTCACTTCCCTTCAATCACACCTGTGATTTTAAATAACAATTCCTTGTGAAAAGAAAACACTTTTCAATTACACAAACTTGATCTTCAATCAAGTAGACACACACTTGATCTTCAATCAAGTACACACACACTTGATCTTACTTAACACTTTCAATCAAGTAGACACACACTCATGCTTAAAATCTTAGAGTGACAATTTACAACCCACAAATCAGACCAATTCAATCATCTATGGATGAATTGAATGGCTTACAAGTCTCACGACTAAAATAGACACAAACCCTTATGTTCTCTCAATATTTCGCTCAGTATTGGTTGTGTAACAAATAAGGTTTTCCATGTCCTATTTATAGAAGCATTCAGCTGGGCTTGGACATCTTGAAAACCGTAAAACTATTTTCCAATTAAATCTTCTCATGACAGTTGGTTAGATCTCCTTGGAAAATAAGTAAATAAGGTTGTAATTAATGATTGAATGCGTCTACAAATCAGATCTTCAATCATACATAGATTGCCATCAAATGAGCAATCACAAAACACATAACATTCACCCCGAATGTTCTATGTACAGGATGTCATGACATCGGGTCTGACATCCTGGAATAATCCTGCATAATTCCATTTAATTTCCAGTAGGTACATAATATCAGATGCCATGACATTGTGTATGACATCCTGAAACAATTTTGCATAATTATACTTTTTAAACTCCAGCAGGTACACAAATATCTTAAGTTAAGACATCACATGGTACATCTTATGAACACTCTTTCTTTTACCAAAATTGCTGCCAACACTTAGAACCAACAAACTCCCCCTTTGGCAAATTTTGGCTAAAACGTATATCTGTCCTTTTTGTTCAAAAGAAAACTATCAGTAGTTAAACAACAGTTTAAGCAGCAACAGAAGCAAACAGAATTATTAGTTATAAAAGCAACTAGTAAAACACACAAATGCACAAGGGTACTATTTCTCCCCCTAAATCTGTGCAGCACAAAATGCACAAGGGTACTACTTCCCCCCCTAAATCTGTGCAATACAAACATCTCCTTTAATAATAACAACACCTGTAACCACAACACCTGTAACAATCAGAATATCATTCTGACATCTGCTTCAATATCACCTGTGCACCACATCAGACAACTCCTCCAACATCAGTTGCACAGAACATGAGACATCTCCCCTAACATCACAGAACAGAACAACATTATGTTTTATATCAAACACATCTCCTTCAACAGTAGTTGTTCATCTGTTCAACTACACCAACACATACATCTCCACACAGCTCCACAAATTTAACTGCTCCACATAAACACTTCTCCCCCTTTTTAGTCAAAATTGACCAAAGGTGACCAATTAGACAAAATAATTGTCAATCAGCCTAGCAGAGAATGTCACAATAGATGTTATAACATATAAAATGTTAAAACATAAATATTAGGAGATACACACCATAATTATACACATCTATAATAGCTGAGATAATTAGAAATCCATGGAACTCATTAAGATCCCAAATATTACATAAAGGCATCAGTAAGGACTACCACAAATTACACACATTTCAACAAAAAAAACAAATTCTTCAACATTAAAACAGCAGGGGGACCAGCACACAGAACAGTCAAACCAACCCAGTCTTCATCACAGCACACAGTCTTCATTTAAGGGGGAACCATTACCACTTAATCTGAGGAAGAGGCATCATCTTCACCTTCAGAATCAGAGCTGCCACTAGATTGAGCATTGGACCTCTCACTTGAGGTATTGGCATCTGAATCCTTAGTCTCACCAGCATTCTCCATCTCTTCCTTCTCTAAGCTACCAATAAGAGCCTCCTAAGCCTCTTTCCTTGCCTTGGTAACCCTAATACCATTATCCATCTCCTTACAAGTTTCCTTTAATTGATCAATCAAGCTACCTTGAGAGGTAGGCTCCTTTCTTGTAGATGTCATGACAACATGATTGACATGGCTTCCTTCAAACAACTTGTAGTGAATGGATAGTGGAGGCTTTCTTCTGCTTGGAATATCACTTGTGTTGAGAATGCCTGGTTGCTGGCTCAAGATAATTCCACAGATGATAGATGGAAAGGCAATGGGCAGCTTCACTGCATTAGTGGAGGCATGTCTGACAATTTGATCAAACATAAACCTTCCAAAGTCAAAGTTTATCCCGGTTCCAATAGCATAAATGATTCTTCCAAGACTAATAAAGATGGTAGAGATATGATTAGTAGGAACCCAGTTGGCTGAACCAATCTTATGTAAGATGGCATATTTGACAGTTAGCTTGCCAGCTGATAGGTGATTCCTACTAGGCCATTCCTTAACTTGGCCAACGGTAATAATCCTACAGACTTCATTGTCTGTAGCCTCTAAGTCCACACCTCCTTCAGTTCCTCTCCCTATAAATTTGTTGATTATGGTTGGGGAGAATCTCACACATCTACCTCTTACAAAAACGTTGCAGAGTTCCTTGCTACTCTCTTCAGAAATATCCTCAGGGATATTAACAACAAACTCTTTTACTAACCCCTCAAAGCATTAGGGTCAACCAACAACAATTTTCAACAGACCAACATTCTTGATCAAATCCAACACTTCCTTCACCTCTACAGCCTCCTTTCCCAGCTCCCTTTCAACAGCAACCCTCCTTTGAATGACAAACTTCCACTTGGCAGCACCATCTTCAAGATGGAAAGAGATGTTATCTAAGTGCACAGCTGCAACTTTTCCTGGAGACTTCTTGACAGTCTGTCTTTTAGCAGGAGAGATGTTTGGGACATCGTCTTCGACATCATCATCAGAGTCAGAACTCTCTCTGACCTTCCTTTTCTTAACCTCAACTTTACTCCAAGATTTGGAGGGTCCTACACCAACAACCTTTTTCACTCTTCTTGCTGTCCTCATTTCAGCCACAGTCTTCCCTTTTCTGGTCCTCAGTTTCTTTGCTACACTTGGTTTCACAAGATGGACCAAGGTGTCATCTTCTTCCTCAAAACTTTCTTCCTCCAGATCAATAACATTCTCAGCAGTTTCATGAGACACATTTGCTGGTTTCTTACTAGGTAAGGTTTTACCTAGAGAACATAACCCCTCAGCAGCCACTTCCTTCTCTGATCTAGATGAATCATCATCTTTCTCAGCTTGGGGTTCCACCTCAGGAGAGGGGTCCCTTCTAGACAGAGGGGTAGAAACACCCTTGATTGCATGTCCTTCATTCAGAATCCTAGTAACTAGGTTCCTAATGGTACGATCAGTAAAGTGCATGTCATCTTTATGAGGAGATTTTTCAGGAATGTAACCTTGCTTACTTCCAGCCATGGAAGAAGGGCCTGGGGCGTCACCTGGTATCACACAAAGAGGAGTAACATCGAACACGTCTTCATCTAGAAACTCCATGGAGGGAGTCCTTGCATGATGAGTGGGGTTTGAACCAGAGGATGAGGGATGTTGAGACATTATGTTGAACTTTTGAGAAAAATCTCTTTGCCCTAGCAGAGGTTTTCTGAGAAGTTGGATGAAGATGGAAATGGTTGTGTCTAGGTAACGTGTGGAAATGGCATAGATACTAGTTCCAATACTAGGTAATGATTTATCATTAATGTGGCTCTTTCTTTTAAGTGGGCAAACAATATTTTTATTACCTTTTCCATTCCACTTTAATTGCCATAACTTCACAAGAATCCAAATCCCCAATTTCCCTCTTGAATATTCAAACTGATTATCATCCAACCCCTTGCAAATTTGTCAACTAATTGCATTTCATGCTTTAGAGCCATGAATTTGTCTTCCACAAATTTTCTAATGGAGTGATGACAAAATTTAATGTGCTTGGTCCAACTGCGCTGAAAAGGAGTTTTGGACATAGTTGTAGCATTCAGGTTGTCATAGTACAATGTCATGACATCGTGTGTGACATTGTATGCAATCATCAGTAGTTTTAACCAACCCTGTTGAGAACAACTACTTCCAGCTGCTACATATTCAACATAAACACCATTTTCATCTTTCAAATGTATAGGAGCAGGTGTCATTTCACTCTCCATCTAAATCTTCTCAACATTGTTCTTGGCACTTTTGCTTTGAGATAGACACATTGGCCCTTCTATCTGCTTGACTTGTTACCCAAGTCCAACACAACTCTTCCCAACTTCAAACTGTATATGACTAGCAACATGTTCAACCATCTGATCCAACCTCCTATCTATTTGAGCCATCATGAGCTTTTCTCCTTTGGAAGTGATGTCAAGTCTAAGTTTCTGGTGTGACATCCGTGTCTGACATTTCCCACAGACTTTCAATTTGGGAGTTCCTCTAGCAGATATAATCATCTTCATCCCTTTTTCTTTGACTAAGGTACATTTTGAGGAGTAACCAATTTGAGAGCTCCACATGTAACAATTGTCTTTGGTTCTGACTCCTTTCATGATCACTTCACTTTCTTTGTTGGTAATCAGACATTCAGTTTTAGTGAAGTTAACATTTAGATCTTGGTCACATAGTTGACTTATGCTTATTAGATTATCAGTCAAGCCTTTAACAAGTAGGACCTTGTCAAGTTCAGGAACTCCAGGGCAATCAAGCTTACCTATCCCCTTGATTTCATCCTTTGCTCCATCACCAAAGGTTACCTGCCTTATGGCATGAGGATGAAGGCCAATTAGCAGGTCTTTGTTTCCAGTCATGTGTCTGGAGCACCCACTGTCAAAGTACCAATCAACTTTGGCTGAAACTCTGAAGGGAGTGTGAGCTATTAGACTTGTGACATTTGTCTTAGGAACCCATTGCTTCTTGATGGCAGGCCTGTGATGTTTGGGTCTTGGTTGATAGTGAGTCTGATGATGAACAGGGCTAGGATAACCATACAACTTATAGCAGAAGGGCTTCAGGTGGCCAAATTTTCCACAGTAATGGCATCTCCATCTTTGGTGTTTCCCTTTCTGCTGTCTTTCCTTCTGATGTTGTGACATATGATGTGACATCTCAGGTTTGCTTTTAATATGACTGCACTTAGGTTTAGATTTAGGTTTGCAACCAGTGTAACTGCACTCAGGCTTAGATCCATTATACCCAATGCCAGATTTGTCTCTTGTTATTTGTCCATTTTTGGAGAATCTTGTCTAAGGAATCAAATCCATTGTTTGACATTCTTACATACTTGGTCATCTCTTCGAGTTTAGATTTCAAGAACATAGCTTCAGTTTTCAACTTGGAGATGGTTTCCACATGCTCTACCTTCTCATTCTCCAGTTGTACTATCACTTTCTTATATCTTTCACTTTTATCTAGCTTGGCATTCAGAACCACTTCTTCTGTTTTTAATTTGGAGATGGTTTCTAAGTTTTCTACCTTCTCATTCTCAAGTTGAGTTATTACATTCTTCTGGCTTTCAACCTGTCTACATACCTCTGCACTTTTGTGACACAACTTTCTATAGGTAGTGGCCAACTCTTCAAAGGTTACTTCATCATCACTTGAGTCTTCATCAGAACCCCATCTTCCAGTCAAGGCAGTCACCAAATTTGCAGACTCTTTTGTTTCACACTCATCAGACCAAGTGGCAGCAAGACTCATCTTCTGCTTCTTGAGGTAGGTTCCACATTCAGTTCTAATGTGTCCATACCCATCACATTCATATAATTGTACTTCTTTTCCTTCTTTGGGCTTATCATCTAACCTTGTTCTTCTTCCAGCATTGTTGATGTTAGATGAGATGTTCTTGACATTAGCCTTAGATCTTACATCCATATTTTTCAACAGTCTGTTGAACTGTCTTCCCAGCATTGCTACATCATTTGCCAGATCCTCATCAACATCCTAACTATTTTCCTCCTTTGTGTTTGATATGAAGGCTATGCTTTTGGTTTTCCTTTCAGATCCATCATTCATTCCCATCTCAAATGTTTGGAGGGAACCAATTAGCTCAACAAGTCTCATGTTGGAGATGTCTTGAGACTCTTCTATGGCTGCCACCATCATAGCAAATCTCTTAGGGAGTGACCTGAGTATCTTTCTTACTAATTTTTCATCTGACATCTTCTCTCCCAGAGCTCCTGAGGCATTAGCAATTTCAAGGATACTCATATGAAATTCATGAATATTTTCATCTTCTTTCATCCTTAAATTCTCAAACTTGGAGGTGAGCAGCTGTAGTCTAGACATCTTCACTCTAGAGGTGCCTTCATGAGTGGTCTTGAGAATGTCCCAAGCATCTTTAGCCACTTCACAGTTGTTTACCAACCTGAAGATATTCTTGTCTACTCCATTGAATATGGCATTCAATGCTTTATAATTTCCAAGGGCTAGATTATCCTCTTCCTTGGACCATTTTTCTTCAGGCTTCTTGTCAGCTGTGGCTTCTCCTTCCTTAGTAATTACTGGATGTAACCAGCCTGTTAACACAGCCTTCCAAGCCTTATTATCTAGAGATTTTAGGAAAGCTACCATTCGAGGTTTCCAATAGTCATAGTTAGATCCATCTAGAATTGGTGGCCTGTGAACAGATCCTCCATCTCTCTCCATAGTACCAAAAAGTATTGTCCCTAGATCTCACCCAGAACCAGAGCAGGATGCATGCTCTGATACCAATTGAAATTCTGGTTTCAGATATGAGATGTCAAAGGTAATGTCACGGCACTAATATCTGAGTAATACAAACAGGATAAAGATAAAGAATAGTAATGCAAGAGACACAAGCAATTGTTAACCCAATTCGGTCCAACTCACCTACATCTGGGGGCTACCAACCCAGGAAGGAAATCCACTAAATAGAATCAGTTCAAAGACTCTCCGTACACTTCAACAAGTTACAGTCTTTCTCACCTAATCTCTACCCGTGCGACTTCTACCTAAGCACTCTTAGATATGAGAACCCACTCACTTCCCTTTAATCACACCTGTGATTTTAAACAACAATTCCTTGTGAAAAGAAAACACTTTTCAATTACACACACTTGATATTCAATCAAGTACACACACACTTGATCTTCAATCAAGTAGACACACACTTGATCTTACTTAACAGTTTCAATCAAGTAGACACACGCTCATGCTTAAAAGCTTAGAGTGACAATTTACAACCCACAAATCAGACCAATTCAATCATCTATGGATGAATTAAATGGCTTACAAGTCTCACAACCAAACAAGACACAAACCTTTATGTTCTCTCAATATTTCGCTCAGTATTAGTTGTGTAACAAATCAGGTTTTCCATGTCCTATTTATAGAAGCATTCAGCTGGGCTTGGACATCTTGAAAACCCTAAAACTATTTTCCAATTCAATCTTCTCATGACAGCTGGCTAGATCTCCTTGGAAAATAAGTAAATCAGGTTGTAATTAATGATTGAATGCGCCTGCAAATCAGATCTTCAATCATACATAGATTGCCATTAAATGAGCAATCATAAAACACATAACATTCACCCTGAATGTTCTGTGTACAGGATGTCATGACATCGGGTCTGACATCCTGGAACAATCCTGCATAATTCCATTTAATTTCCAGCAGGTACATAATATCAGATGCCATGACATTGTGTATGACATCATGAAACTTTCCACATCTCCATTGAGTGAAGAAATCACAACAAAGCTTTCCACATCTCCATTGAGTGCATGGACACAGGAGGTCCTCTCTGAGGGAAGAAATCACAACAAAGCTTTCCACATCTCCATGGAGTGCATGGACACAGTTCTATCCAAAGTTCTGGTGGACACTGATTCCTCCCTTAATGTGATGCCTAAAGGCTCCCTGGCTAAGCTGACTATTGAAGGACTTGTCATGAAACCAAGTGAGCTGGTGGTGAGAGTGTTTGATGTGTCGAGGAGGACCATGATCGGTGAAATAGACCTGTCCATGATGATTGGTCCACATACCTTCTTCATAATTTTCTTTGTAATGGGCATCCATCCTGCTTATAGTTGCCTGCTCAAAAGACCATGGATTCACTCAGCCGGAGCCATTACTTCAATGCTCCACCAAAGGTTGAAATTTGTAGTGAACAACAAGTTGATGGTTGTAGAAGGCGAATAATATTTCTGGTAAGTCATCTAGAGTCGTTCCGCTACATTGAAGAATAGAGGGAGATAAAGGAAATCCTACTTCAGTCGTTCGAAGTGGTCAGTGTCGAAATGGTTTTCCCGATAAGGGATGAATCCAAGATGCTTTAACTATCATACGAAATAGACACCCTCTGTGATGGGGAAGAATGCTCAAATTTCCTAGCAATAAGGACTGTGCCGTTTTGGGATACAACTCCCAAAATCTGAAGAAGACGTCGCCGGTAGTTGAAAGGGACAAGTGCTCCTATCATCTGAATACTTCTCGAGTGTCGGCTACCTTATTGACTACCACGTCTGTGCTGTGGAAGAAGATGTTGATGATGCAGGACTGGTCTTCACAAGGACTGATGAAAGGGGTGCCACCAAGTGGACCGAGATAGAGATACCGGAAGTAACCATGATTAAGATGTAATTTCCCATGTTTGTTTTCCCTTTTAATCAAAAGAACCTATGTAAAGCCCAAGACATGGGGGAACCATTTGTAGGGCCTCAATGAACTTTCTTTTTAATCATTAGTGAAAAAGATCCACGTTCATATTCAATTTTGTGATCCTCGTCTTTCATTTATTTCACCGTTTCAAAATGGAAATTTTCTTTTTCTTGAAAAATTATTTTCAAATCATTTTTTGTCTTTCATATCAATAAAAGGATGAACCCTAAATCATGTAGATCACCCTCAACGACCACCAACGACAATTCTGCTATAGTCTCATATGAATTTGATAACCCAATTAATCAAGCCAATAAGGATTGGTCTAAAGACGCCGAGCTCCCCGAAGAGTTGGCAAAACCGCTCAAGCAAGAGGAAAGGATCATCCAGCCGCATGAAGAATCAATTAAGGTGGTTAACCTTGGGACGAACGAGGAAGCAAGAGAGGTCCGAGTTGGCTCAGCTCTGCAAGATGAGGTGAAGACAAAGTTGATCAAGCTCTTGAAGAAGTACATGAATGTATTTGCATGGTCATACCAAGACATGCCCGACCTCGATACTGACACCGTGGTCCACCATGTTCCTTTTAAAGAAGAATGCCCTCTAGTAAAGCAAAAGCTACGAAGCAGTCGTCCTGACATGGCTATGAAAATCAAGGAGGAGGTACAAAAACAACTCAACACTGATTTCTTAGCGGTCTCGAATTATCCCCAATGGATTTCCAACATCGTGCCTGTACCCAAAAAGGACGGAAAAGTAAGAATGTGCTTAGATTATAGGGATCTGAATAGAGTGAGTCCCAAAGATGACTTTCCACTACCTCACATCGACGTGTTAATGGATAACAATTCTCAGTTCTCTGTTTTCTCCTTTATGGATGGTTTCTTCAGTTACAACCAGATCCGAGTGGCTCAAGAGGACATGGAGAAAGCCACTTTCATAACCCCATGGGACAACTTCTACTACAAGGTCATGCCTTTTGGATTAAAAAACGCTGATGCTACATACAAATGAGCCATGGTCACTCACTTTCACGATATGATTCATAGAGTGATAAAGGTCTACGTTGATGATATGGTAGCCAAATCTCAAATCGAAAAAGAACACCTTATCAATCTAGAAAATCTGTTTGAGAGGCTAAGAAAGTTCAAATTGAGGCTTAATCAAATGCAGGTTAGGGTTAAGATCCGGCAAATTGCTAGGTTTTATCGTCAGACAATGTGGCATTGAGGTAAATCTTGAGAAAGTGAAGGCCATTAAAGATATGCCTCCACCCAAAACTGAAAAGGAAGTCCGAGGATTCCTAGGTAGATTGAACAATATTGCTAGGTTCATATCTCACCTTACGACCAGTTGTGAGCCGACCTTCAAACTTCTTCGAAAGGATCAAGCCGTCATTTGAAATGACGATTGCCAAAGATATTTTGAGAAGATCAAGGAGTACTTATAAGAACCTCTTATTTTAATGCCTCCTACACCCGACAGACCATTGATCATGTACCTCACCGTCCTCGAAGGATTCATGTGATGCGTCCTTGGCCAACATGACGAGACTGGTATAAAATAACACGCTATATACTACTTAAGTAAGAAGTTCACCAATTTAGAGAGTAGGTATTCAATGCTTGAAAATACTTGTTGTGCATTAGTTTGGGCTGCAAACGCTTAAGGAAGTACGTGCTCACTCATACAACATTGTTGATCTCTAAGATGGACCCCGTCAAATACATCTTTGAGAAGCCTACTCTAACCGGTATAGTAGCCCGATGGAAAATGACGTTAATCAAGTACAACATCAAACATGTCACTCAAAAGTCCATCAAAGAGAGTGTGCTATCCGAGTATCTTGCGCATCAGCCCTTGGAAGACTATTGGTCTATGCGTTTTGAATTTCCCGATGAGGATATTATGTTGATTAGGAATTGCGACATTCCTGGCCCTGAGGAAGGACCCGAGCCTGGATCCCGATGGACCTTGGTTTTTGATGGAGCTTCAAACGCTCACGACAATGACAGTGGGGCAGTTAGAACCTCCCTAACTGGTTTTCACCCCTTTTAACCGCAAGGTTATGTTTTGAATGTACAAAAAATATGGAGGAGTACGAGGATTGTATCTTAAGTATTGAAGTTGTGATTGATCTTAGGATCAAAATCCTTGAAGTCTATGGAGATTCAACTTTGGTCGTTAGCCAAGTCAAAGGATCATGTCTTGAAACTAGTCCCCTACTTTGATGAGATCACATTTCATCATATCCCTCGAGAGGAGAATTAGCTGGCAGACGCATTGGAAATTTTGGCATCCATTTTTAAGGACAAGTGGAAGAATGAAGCACCATCCTTTCACCTCAACTACTTGGATGGGCCTGCTTACTATTTGGCGGCTGAAGACGCAGCTGACAGTTATCCTTGGTTCTATGATATCATGAGATTCCTAGAATTCCTAGAATATCCAAAGGACGCATCCATTACCGACAAGAAGTACCTTTGGAAACTGTCTTCTATGTTTTTCCTAGGTGGAGGGGTACTATACAAGAGAAATTATGATTTGATTTTGCTAAGATGTGTGAACAAGAAGGAAGCAAACCAAATCATAATGGAAATCCATGAGGGATCTTTTGGAATGCATGTCAGTGGACACACCATGGTGAAGAAGATCTTGAGGGCCAGCTATTATTGGATGACTATGAAGGTTGACTATCACCGCCACATCCAAACATTCCAAAAGTTCCAAATATATGCCGACAAGATCCATGTACCCCAATACCATTCAATGTCTTGACATCACCTTGGCCTTTTTCCATGTGGGGCATTGACGTCATCAGATGCATAACCGCCTCGAATGGGCACCGCTTCATCCTTGTAGCCATTGATTATTTCGCAAAATGGACGGAAGCAGTCTCATACGCCAACGTTACCATACAAGTGGTGGCTCGATTCATAAGAAGAGAAATCATATGCCGTTGAGGGGTCCCCATCAAGATCATTATCGGTAATGGATCTAACCTCAATAACAAGATGATGAAAGAGCTATGCCAAAGATTCAAATCGATCACCACAACTCATCTCCCTATAGGCCTAAGATGAATGGCGATGTCGACGAAGCTAACAAAAACATAAAGAAGATCGTGAAAAAGTTGGTGGAAACCTACCAAGATTGGCACGAAATTCTCCCGTTCGTATCATGGCTATCACACTTCAGTATGTACTTCCACTAGGGAAACTCCCTTCTTCCTCGTGTATGGCATGGAAGTAGTCCTGCCTATTAAAGTAGAGATTCCTTCCTTAAGTATTTTGACCGATGTTAAGCTTGATGAATACGAGTGGGTGCAAGCCATATTTGACCAGCTGAACCTCATTGATGAGAAGCGCTTGGCAGCCATCTACCACGACCAGCTTGATCAAAAACGCATTAAGAGGGAACACGACAAGAAGGTCTTCCTCCACAGCCTCTAAGTTGGAGACCTTGTTTGAAGAAGATTTTACCCATTCACACCGACCCAATGGGAAAATGTACGTCGAATTATGAAGGCTCGTACGTTGTAAGAAAGGTCTTCTCTGGAGGAGCTTTAATCCTTGCAACTATGGATGGTGAGGATCTTCCATCCCCCATGAATGCAAATGCAATCAAAAAATACTACGCTTAAAAAGAATAAAGAAAGTCCAAAAAGTTGAAAACCTGAAAGGGCGACTTATGCAAAAATGGGTATCCTGGTAGACTGAAAACTGAAAGGACGGTCTAGGAAAAAATTAGGGATTTAACGAAAGCGAGAGGCTGCATCCCACAAAGAATCATTCTTTACTCCTTAACGAGTCAATCCAATGGCTTCCCCAGCAAGTCAATCCGGTCACTCTCTTTCTGAAAGCAAGATCAAAGGAAGCAAAAGGAATAAAGACTATAACAAAGTTGTAATTTGGTGGAAATCTGAGATATTTCATTGCCATTATAGTTTTTTGATTTATTTTTGCAATCACCTCTTTTAGGAATTGCTTTCCTCTGTACAAAATCACCTATTTTTGGGATCATTTATCAATAAAATCAGTTCCCCCATATGTGCTCAAATTTCTTTTTACTCTCTCTATTTTGTTTGCGAAACGTGACCTTCTCTAAAAAAGATGACATCACATCGAATTTTTTTTGATAAAAACAACCTTTTTCAAGCAAAAAACTTTAAAGGGAAAGAACATTGAATTACTTCTCTTTCATAAGTATCCAAAGGTGACCAAAAACATGTTTGATATCCCCTGCTTGAAAGCACCATCCAGTCTTGTGGACTTGGCCATATCAGTTTCCTCCCCAACAGAGATCCTTAGCTATTGCATCTAGTGCTCGCTTGGAGATCAGAAGTTCCAACTTTCCAGTAGCAGGAAGTCAGCACTTTCCCCAACCAAACCTTCAAGCCCAACCACACTTGACACAACTTGCAAACCTAGCATAATCTCCCTGCAATAGCCCAAACATGCCTTGGCATTTTTCATACATAATATCACACCATTAGTATCTTCTAAAAACTTATACTCAATTGGTCTACTGAAATTCGGAACTTCCCAACCTGTAAGACCCTAATTTTGACCCTAAGATCCCTCATGGCATCATAACATTGCATTTGCAAAGCCTCAAGGATCATAAGCATCTTGGTTCCCTTCGCCTTTGGGTGTGATCTCTTGTGAGTGGTTTGAGGTCACCAAGCATGCTTGAATTGAATATTATTGTTTTTCTTATTTTGTTTACTAACCAAAAGCACAAAAATATGTCACTAACATTTCTTGTTTGTAGCTTGAGCAATCACAAGGTCAAGAGCTTCTAGGAGATCCTTTGTGCAAATATATGGCCAAGAGAAGATGAAAGCAAGCATGGTAATGGTTCCCAAAGCTCTCATCCATCAAATATGTCTCCCAAATGTCTCAATGCATCATTTTGATCAAAGCAAGTCAAAGGGTTTGAGGTTTGTTCCCAAAGAAACCCTAATTCATCTGTGTACCAAGTGTGCCTTGCTCATGAAGCAACCTCAACCCATGATCAAATACAATCAAGGGAAGTACTTTAACTCATCATTTCATGCATATTTTAACTTATTTGAGTGTTCTCAATCATCAATTCATCAAGATATGGGTTGTGGACTTGAGAAATTGATCAGTCAATTCATCTGACTATTTTGAAATGCATTGAGACCTAACTTTTCATGTGTTGGTCAAATGGAGATGATCCCAAAAGAAAATATGTTCTTAGGGAAAATATGAAGAACTTTCATGTTCATCAAAAATTGATTTGAATCTTGGAAGGTCATCTCCCGTTCCAAGACATTATAGGTCATTTTGACTGAAACCCTAATTTTGGGTCAACTTCCCAAGAACATAAATAATTCATTTTTTATGATTTTGAGGTGGGATCAAATGAATTGGAAAGCTTATTGTGTCTAATTAAAATGTTATATTGAACAAAAGTTCAAAATCTCAAAGGAAATACATGTGATAATGCAAAACATTATAGGTCACTTTG
The DNA here is from genome assembly GCF_024323335.1 of Lathyrus oleraceus. Lineage (NCBI taxonomy): Eukaryota > Viridiplantae > Streptophyta > Magnoliopsida > Fabales > Fabaceae > Lathyrus > Lathyrus oleraceus. The sequence goes on along the minus strand of NC_066580.1, from coordinate 394,583,035 downwards.
GACCAAATTGCATTGAAAGGCAAAAAAGTCCAACTTCAAGTGCCCATAACTCTTTCATAAAAAATCCAAATGATGTAAAATTTAAGTCCATTTTGATTGTCTTGAAAATCTCTACAACTTTAGTGTTGGAGGTATTTCCATGTAAAGCTCTCAGCATCAAAACAGAAGGGCTTGAAGTTGGTTCAATTTGACAAAATTCTCAAAGGTATGTTTTGCACTATGAACTTCATGGCCTGTTTTCATAAATTTCCACACTCCAAATGAGTTTTGGTCCAACATAAAATTTGTTCCTTATGTCAAAACCTTTCCAACCATTACCCACATGCCTATGTTTCAAGTTTTCAAGTGGCATTTTCGATGAGGTGAAGTTTTAGGCTCAATTATGCATAACATGTTAGAATTCCATGCACAAGCTTATGCATTGCCATCTACACGTCCATTTCAAGTTGTTTGGTCATCAACATGCAAATGCAATTGAGTTTAGGCCTTCTACCTGATCATGCAAGCCCATGCAAGGAAAATCCACTTGCCATGCACACGAGAAAGCTCACTTGTTCAGCCAATTCCAGCTATAAATAGAGGTGCATACCTCCATCAAAAACCAACCTGAAGGCGCCTGATATGCTGCACAATTGAATCCCCAACCATACCAAAGGAACTAAGTTTCATTTTTCTTCAGATTTTCAGATCTGGAATTCAATTGAATTTGGTTGAATCTTCAGATCTAAAGTTCCTAAACCTTCATCATCTAGTCCATTGAAGTCCTGTTTGGCAAGAGGAAGCAAGGAAAGTGACTCAAAGCTTCATAATTCAAAGGTGTTCATCAACTGGTTTTTTCTTCGAAACTCTTTATTCCTTGATCTATTGGCCTTGATATTGTGTTGTCTGAAGTCCTCTCTATAGAGGCATCATTGATGTATGCTCAATTTTTGAAATCAAGCAAGTTCATGATGAACACCATCAAGTTTCAACCTCTGATTTCTCTCACTATGGAGATCTAGAGTGGAAATAGATGGCACAGGGGTGATGTACATCACCCCAACTTTAATTTGGTACCTGGATCGTGTGTTTTGGTGCACATTTGCTCTTCTACAAATTTGAGCTCTCACCGGAGCTAGCCGGAGAAGACGGTGGCGCTGGCCACCGTCTGGTCTCCAGATCCAATCGTAGCCATCCATTTCCATTCCCAGATCTAATCCTGGCTGTCCAAACTTATGACTTATTTTAATACAGCGTGTGGTTGCATTGAGTTGGACTCACCATGAGCGCGCGCATGTGGAGCATCTGATCAACCACGTCAATTAATGAGGCTTGATCAGACGCTCCTGGTTTTTTCTCTTTTTTCTAATTTCTGTTTTATTTTCTTTTATTCCATTTATCTTCAAAAAATCATAACTCTTTCATTTTAATTCCAAAAAATATGGGACCAATTACATTCTTCTCCATTTAAATTCTAGTTTCTAAAACTGATTTTTAATATTTTTTATTTCATCATTTGATATTTTTTGTGAATTTTCTCTTTTCTGGTTATTTTTAATTCATTTTAAATAGTTTTTGATATTCAAAAAATACAAAAATATTTTCCTAACCTCTTTGAATGATGATGGATCTATGAAAAATATTCTCATCAATTTTTTAATTGATTTGAGATTTATTTGAGATTTTAGTTCAATTAGGGTATTTTTATTCATTTTTAATTGATTAAAAATAGTTTCTGACTTTAAAAAATGCTGAAATTTTTTGTCAAACTTTGTTTGACCTTGCTGAACTTAGGATAAATCACTTGGACTTTTCAAAGTTGATTTGAAGTGATTTTGAAGTTTGACATTTCTTTAATATTTTAATTCAAGTTTATTTTAATATTAAAAAATGTCAAAAATATTTTGTTCATTTCTTGACTTCCAATCTTCATCTCACTTCTGTTTTTGATTGTTTGACCATGATTCTCAATGTCCTTGGTCAACACATGTTGATTGGTACATTCTCCTTCATTTAATGCACTTTATTCTTTCCCTTTTTATTTTCCATTATCCATCTTCTTCTTCTTCTTCTTTTTTCTTTTTGATCAATGAGTTAAAGGTTGATAAGTTAGCATTGATTAGGGAGGTTTAATCTTCCTTGATTCAAATCTAATTCATCTTGATCAATTGATCAAGTGAATGACTTTGCATTAAGGATAGATTGCTTCCTAAATCATGCAAAGGACTTAAACCAATACAAGATCATTTCCCATTTTCTTTTTGGCATGGCAAGTTTTTGGAACTTGGTTCACTAATCAAGACTTCTAACTTGTGTTGTTACCTACATTATTATTGACCGGCCTCAGATAGTTGTGACTTCTACATAAGTCCAATTACGGTTGCTTAACATAACGCTAAATTTGACTTATGGCACACTAACTACTAACTATTAACCATTAACATTTACTTTTTGCACTTTACATTTATGCAATTTATTATTCTTGTACATATTATTCATTTGATTTTTTCCTTTGCTCATTGGAGCACATGTTTATGTTAATGCCATTTGCCTTTTGCTCACTTGAGCATATAATTATGTATATATCATTTGTGTTTGTGTTTTGTTTTATTTGTTGTGAACCAAATGCCAAGAATTGGACAAAATGGACTTAGACATTAGGACCTTACCCAAGCTAATGGAGTTTGAAGAGCAACTAGGCCTCATGCCTTTAGAGTGCTTAAAATGTCAAAGAGCAACTAGGCCTCATGCCTTTAGAATGCTTAAAGCTTGAAGATGAACATTGAAAGGACCATATTCTAAACTCCTCTTGTCCATTTCTTGTTTGTTTTTTATAGAACTTTTTGATGTGTGTGTTTTTGTGCTAGGGATTCCCACATTGAGCCAAATTGAGGAACCATTGCCATGAGCTTCTAAGATAGAGAGATACAAGATACCTTGAGGAGCATTCCAAGAGTTCATTGATTGTTGATTGCTTGAATGCTTGTTTATTTTGCTTGCTTATTCCAAAGGATGGGAGCTACTTGGATCATTAATATGATCTCAAGAGAGGAACTCCATGTGTGGTTTTGCTTCTTGTCCCTCACCTCTTATATGATTAGGACTTTAACCATTCTTCTTCTTCTCTCCACTCTAACCCAAGTCAAAACTTTTTGTGCAAACATTTAACACTTCTTTTCAAACATTAGAAACCTAATCCTTATGCTTTTGATTTTCCTACTTTCTTTTCATAATACTTATTTTGAATTGAATCTTTAATCCATTTTGACTATATTTTGTACATACTTTTCATCGGTAAATATAACCCATTCAATTGTCTTTTTGTGGTTTCAATGGCCACTTTCTTAATCAAAACTTTTCATAACCTTTAGCTATTAGGTTTGAGTTATCCTTGAGGTAGATGTAATACTCACCTATATCCTTAGTGATGGACAATGAGTCTTCCATGCTTATTATAGGGTTAACCCCTCACTAGCATCTTGAAGCTATCCTCACATGGTGGATTTGTGGTTTTTAGGTTGAGTTTTCTCCCTTGGATAACAAAAGACCTTAAGGCTTTTGGACCAATCAATTCACCAACTCATTTTGAGATTTTTACCCGAACTACGAGGTTTTGATCCTAATCTTTTTTAAGATGGTACATAGGCAATGGGTTCATCCATTCAAACACAAAATGTAAATAAACCTGTATATTCTCTTCTCATCTCTTTAATCATGTTTGCACAAATAAATTTTCACAAAATACCAACCTTACAACAAGTATGAAAAGGGCTCCCTAGGAGTACCTAGGATGTTTTGGGTGCTTAAAACCTTCCCATTGCATAACCAACCCCCTTACCCAGATCTCTGACATTTTTACTAGTTTTTGATTCGATAAAACTTTTAGGTTTTTGTTTGCTTTCTAACCATTCCTTTGGATAAATAGAAGTGCGGTGGCGACTCGACTTGTATGATTTACCTTGGATTTAGTCAATATCTCTAATGGTAACAAATACCCCGCTACAGAAAAGTGGCGACTCTGTTGGGGAACACATTTGCCTAGTGGGTTTTGCCTATTTTTCATATTTGTTGTATTGTTTTGTGACATATTTTTGTGCAATTTGGGATTACTGTATTGTATGTAATGATTGAATTGTTTGAATATTAATTCCTTGTATGCTTGGTGATCTTTGTGAGATGAGTTCTATACCTGAACTCGAGTGCACTTAGGATAGGAGAATGGCATAGTCTTGTTGACTTGTGTGGAGTTATTCCTTAGCAAGTTGACTTGCAAGTCCATTCACTTTGTGGAGGTCATGTTGGGATCAATAATGTCACACAAGTAGTTGTGGTTAGACATTACTCTTTCCAATATAGACCTTAGAAGCCAATAACCTTAGTTTACCAAGCCCATCTTGGCCTATTCTTAGGATGTAGTGCGAAAGTCGTTCAAGTGTAAGATTTGATACGATTGTTACGCGATACTACACTCATAAGAGTCTCTCTTGAGAATAATTTTGGAATACGAGTAGTCGTTTCTCCGATAATATCCGAAAGATGGGATAATGATTATGGGAACCTCTTGTAGAACATGTTTGGCAGGTTAAACCCTAGTACACTCCCTTTGGGTGGTTCTAAACCGAGACTCCATGCTGGTGACTTGCAACAAACCCTTGATTCGTGGTTGATCCGTTCATGTATCCTTAATATCAATGGAACTTGGGTGTTGATAAGGTGTAAACCATAATCCACGAAAATGGATGATTGATATTAAGGATAATATGATCCATCCCATGACCTTTGTTTAGTGTGCTTTGCTTGATCCTTGAGTGTGGTTGTTGCATTCATGCATTCATGCACCCATTTGCATCCATATCATCAAAATAATAAGAAAATTTTCAAGGAACTTAAGAGGTCTATTTGCAAATTTTCAGACATGGAAAGATAAAGAAGGAATACAAAGAAGTACAGCTTCAGACAACCAGACTTGAAAGAGCTAAGGAATTTGACATCCAATGTACTAGATCATTTGGGTTTCAAGGCTCATTTTGGGAAGCTTCTTCCTCTTCTGACCACTCAAGTGGATGAAGGATTGATGAGTGTATTGGTGCAGTTTTATGATCCCTTGTACCGTTGCTTCACGTTTCCGGACTTTCAGCTTTTGCCTACACTTGAGGAGTATGCCTACCTTGTGGGTATACCTATTCTAGACCAGTTGTCATTCAGTGGCTTGGGGAGTATTCCTACTTCTCGAGAGATAGCTGATATGTTGCATATAGATGAATCTCTGGTTAGTGCTCATATGACTACCAAAGGTGGAATTCAAGGTCTCCCTTCTGAGTTCCTCATTGCTCAAGCTACTGTGTATGGGAAGGCCATGAGTGAGGACGCCTTTGAGGCCATATTTGTACTTCTTATCTATGGGTTGGTGTTATTCCCCAACATCGACAAGTTTGTGGATGTGAATGCTATTAGGATTTTCTCTACTCTTAATCCTGTTCCGACTCTATTGGGTGACACTTATTTTTCTTTGCATATGAGGAATGCAAAGGGTGGTGGTACCATTGTGTGCTGTTTTCCTCTGTTGTATAAGTGGTTTGTTTCTCACTTACTGCAGACGGTCGCCTTCAACGAGAACAAAGGATGTCTACGGTGGTCTCCGAGACTTCTGTCTCTCACTAATGATGATATCTCTTGGTATAACCGTGTGTATGATGGTGTGCAGATTATCGACTCTTGTGGTGAATTCTCCAATGTGCCTCTTCTTGGTACATATGGTGGGATTAACTACAACCCTGTTTTGGCACGTCGTCAGCTTGGGTCCCCCCTAAAGGATAAACCCAATAACATTCTGTTAGAGGGTGTGTTCTTTCAGGAGGGTAAAGATCCCCAAGGCTTGAAGGCTAGGATGATCCGCGCTTGGCGCAAGATTCATAGGAAAGGAAGGAAGGAGCTAGGTCCGAAGAATTGTGTCGCTTTGGAGCCTTACACTGCTTGGGTTAGGAAGAGAGCTTCTGAGTATCTCATGCCTTTCGAGTATCCGAGACCTACACCTTTGGTTATGGCTGGGCCTTCAACCCTCCCTGATCAAGGAGTAGAAGAGTTGAGAGATGAAGACCGTTCACGTGCTTGGATCCGTGAAAGAGAAGAGTTGCTTCAGCAGATCAAGGAGAAGGATGCTTTGATTGAGTTTCTCAAGCATCAGGTCATTGATGATCCTGATGATGCATGGACTTCTCTACTTCCTCAGTCTTCTAGGTTCTGGAAGAGGAAGTACGATCGACTCGCCAAAGAGAAGGCAAATATGGAGGCAGCCTATGAGGAGGAGGTGAAGAGGCTTCGTGCATCTTCTCTTCCTGTGTCCCAAGCTTTAGATGATTGTTTCTAGGGATCCATGGGATGGTCATTTTCCTTTTCTCTTGTATTATATTTTGGTTACCAATGTTGTACTTCTTTGGTGTAAAAAAATATTTTCCAGATATTATTGATGAAATATTTCCATATGTGATACCAATATAATATTTCCCAAAATTTGCAAATAGAACTCTAAAAGTTCCTCTGAAATTAAAAAAAACAAATCATATGCACAAACATTGCATGCATCATGTGCATAAGCAGGTTTTATTCCAGGCTTCTTGTCCTATGGTCTAACTCTGTGTTTTTCATTTATTTCCAAGACAAGCTGACTCACCGATACTACACCAGAGCCAACTTTTTGAGACTGATGGATCATCTAGAACAAGAGAACCGCGAGCTGAAAGAGGAAGTAGCCAGGCTGACTGCCTTGATGGAGTCATTCTTGGCCGCTCAGAGCCAGTCTTCTCCAACGCCATCAACTCCTCCCCAGAGGACGGTCATTTCTGAGGTCGTAACTTCTACTGTGCCTGCTGCAACTGCTCAATTTGCACCATCTATGCCAGCCAGGTTCCCGTGGGGAATGCCCGCCAACTTTGTACCAGAGGGTTTCGCTCCTACTCTTGCTTCCCTGCCGGCATCTAGCCCGGTCCTTTCAGTGCCACCTCCCGTCGTGCACACGTTACCAAGGGTCGAAGATACCATCTACCACTCTGAGCCATTTGAGGGCCCAAACGTTTATGAGAAGATGGATGATATGAAGGACCAATTCCTTGAGCTTCGCAAGGAACTGAAGATTTTGAGGGGGAAGGACCTCTTTGGTAAGAGTGCTGCTGAGTTGTGCCTTGTGCCCAACGTGAAGATCCCTATTAAATTCAAAGTACCTGACTTTGAGAAGTATAAGGGAAACACATGCCCACTCAGCCATCTTGTGATGTATGCTCGCAAGATGTCGATGAAAACTGATAATGATCAACTGCTCATCCATTATTTCCAGGACAGTCTGTCCGGTGCCGCTCTTCGATGGTACATGGGTTTGGAGAGTTCGAACATCCGATCTTTCAACGATCTTGGCGAGGCCTTCGTCAAGCAATATAAATACAATATGGATATGGCTCCCGATAGGGACCAATTGAGAGCAATGACGCAGAAAGAGAAAGAGATCTTCAAAGAGTACGCCCAGAGGTGGCGTGAATTGGCAGCTCAGATAGTGCCTCCCCTTGAGGAGAAAGAGATGACCAAGATCTTCTTGAAGACCTTGAGCTCATTTTACTACGAGAGAATGATAGCCAGTGCTCCGTCAGACTTCACCGAGATGGTGAATATGGGAATGAGACTGGAAGAAGGGGTCCGTGAAGGACGGTTAACTCGAGATGAAGGCTTTTCAGCAAAGAGATATGGAAGCTTTGCAAAGAAGAAGGAGGGAGAGGCACAAGCTATGTTTTCCCATGTCAAGAGAAGACCCTTTGTAAAGAGGAAGATTGCTCGCCCAGTCAACAATCAGCATCAGGTGGCTCATATAGCACCTGTTTTTAGGGAAGCTCAACATTATCAACAACCGCAAACTCAACAATATCAACAACAACAGCAGGCCTACCAGCCTCGAAACAACAACAACAACAACAATGCCAACACCAGCTATGAGAGGAAAAGGGTCACCTTTGATCCAATTCCGATGACTTATGCTGAACTCTATCCATCTTTGATTGATAGAAAGTTAATCACTCCACGAGACCCTCCCGCTGTACCTTCTAACCCCCAGTGGTGGTACAAGCCTGAGCTTCACTGTGTGTATCATTCCGGTGCTCCCGAACATGACATGGAAAATTGCTATCCCCTGAAGACCAAGGTGCAAGACCTTGTGAGAAGTGGGATTTTGTTTTTCGAGGACGTAGGTCCGAACGTGAAGAAGAACCCATTACCCGAGCATGGGAAGTCTGTCAATATGGTCCAGGGCTGCCCTGGCAAGTACAAGGTTAAATATGTCAGTCATATCCGACAATCGTTGGTTGAGATGCATCGCTTGCTGTGTGATTATAGTCATTACGATCATGACCACGACAGATGCCGAGTATGTTCTGTTAATCAGAGAGGGTGTCGCCAGGTGCGCAAAGATGTGCAAGAGATGTTGGACGAAGGAGTCATTGAGATCCTTCAGAATAGAAATGTTGACGAAGATGCTCTCGAAGTCAATGTAATTTCTCCGGTATTCCGGATACCCGAGCCTGTTGTCATCAAGTATGATGGTAGCAAGTAGAAGGCTTCTCCTACTCTCGTCATCAAGCCGGCCGGACCTGTACTGTACTCCTCCGAGAAGGCAGTTCCTTATCGCTACAATGCTGTAGCAGTGGTGTAGCACCTCAAATTTGCACCTCCCATTTGTACATTCATTTTCATGATTAGGTCATTAACATAACATAGTCCACTGCATATCATTGCATTGTCCTTTGCCCAAGTGCAAGCCATTAGACAAGATTAGGTCAAGATGATCAGGAGAATCAGTCAATCAACGTTGAGCTTTCTCCTTCTCCGTTGGTATCGATAAACGTTGAGCTTTCTCCTTCTCCGTTGGTGTCGATAAACGTTGAGCTTTCTCCTTCTCCGTTGGTGTCGATAAACGTCGAGCTTTCTCCTTCTCCGTTGGTGTCGATAAACGTCGAGCTTTCTCCTTCTCCGTTGGTGTCGATAAACGTCGAGCTTCTCCCGTTCGTCCGTTGACGTCTGGTCGAGTCTCCCCAGTTCATCCGTCGTCCGTTGATGTCTAGTTACCTCTCCGTTGGTTTTGATAAACGTCGAGTTTTCCCTAGTTGTCCGTTGACAACTGGATGTATTTTCTTCCCCAGTAGAGTTACCTCTCCGTTGGTTTTGGTAAACGTTGAGTTTTTCCCATGTCGTCCGTTGACGTATGGTTGTATCTCTTCCAGTCATTCATTAATGTCTGGTTACCTCTCCGTTGGTCTCGGTAAACGTTGAGTTTTTCCTAGTTGTCCGTTGGCATCTAGTTGTGATTCCCATTCCTATTCATCGTGTTGTGATGTCTGGATGTGACAGTACATTTGAAAAAAAAATCAAAATCCTCAGTAATAAGTATCTGATGTAAGTCCAGCGATTGGCATTCGGATTCCACGTTTGCCTGTGTCTGTTTTGTTTGTGTGCGTGAGCCGAGCTACGAATGCTCTGATTCTTCTTCGTCTGAGAAGATACGTATGCAGAGGATGCGACGTCCTCGCGAGCATGTTTTCCCCCAGTCCGAACTACTTAGACTCTGATGTCTATGCTTGGTAGACTAAGTAGGCCCAGGATGCGATATCCTGCCGAGTCAGTCTTGTTTGTTTTCTTGTGTCTCTTTCAGCCAGTGTTTGTTTGTTTATGAGCAGTGTTTTAGCAACCATATTCCTTCCTTTTGTGCGTGGATCCCGTCGAGTACGACGGATGCGTAGGGGTGCTAATACCTTCCCTTCGCATAACCGACTCCCGATCCCATTCTCTTTGGTCGTGAGACCATGCTTTTTCCAGGTTTACTCTGAGCGTTTCCTTTCCCACTTTTGGGATAAATAACGCACGGTGGCGGCTCTGTTGTTCTTGTTTCCCGCCGGTTTTTCGCGTAATGCGACAGCTGGCGACTCTGCTGGGGATTTAGAAGTTGACCTCTTGCTGGTCCATCTTCCCTAAGCGAGTCTCTCCTAGCTCTCTCTAGGTTAGGGTTTTGGTTGCTATTTGCTGTTATTTATTGCATGCATGATTATTATGTTGTATATATGTGCATATCTGTTTGCATGCATCATACTATCATTGAGTTGCCTTCTGTGCAGGTGGTTCCTCTGTTTGGGGTGGGTGTTCTGAGTGGGGCTAAAACCCAGGCCCGAGTATACACCTAGGATTAGTGTGGTCTCGCGTTTCCTCACTTGCTGTATCAGCATGTTGTTGCGACGTGTCACCACAGCCGGACGAGGTTCATTTGAGGGAGTCCTTCCGTTTGGAGTTATTCCACTCAGGTTGGATGATCTCATCTGAGCTGTTGACTTCGGTGACTGTTCTTTCCCGGATCTTTGATTGAGACGATCTTAAGAGAGCTACAATGGCACACCCGAAAGGGCAAACCCGTTGAGTATCTTTGCCCGATTGTCGAGATCATTGTCCGCCTTAGGATGACCTGATTAGAATTTACCTGTGAGGGGAGGGTTGATTCTTACAGATGCATGTTCTGATGGTGACTTTGTTGGTGACTATTGGTTGATCAGAGTCCTATTTATGAGTCGGATTTATGGATTTATTTCTGGACGCCGGAGGTTTGATCCTGGTATTGATCGGAGGGTTCTGTTTATTTCGGATCCCTGGGCTGAATTTGAGGATGCTCAGACGTGGATATGGTTCAGTTGACTTGGGTTCAGATGACTTTGGGTTTCAGATGAAGTTGTAATACCAGAGTTCAAGCCGAAGCTTCGATCCTATGCCGCGTGATACTCAGCCGACCGGTCTTGGCTCCCTCATTTGCATCATAGCATGTTTATTTTCAAAAAAAAATATGTATAATAATGCATGAAAAAAGTAACCTGCATACACATCACGCGCATCATATACACATCATCTTGCATAACAGGTGTTCTCGTTCCCGACTTCTCACTCCGGTTCTTGTGTCAGGCAGGATAGCTGATCGAAGACCGCACCGGTATTCTACCAGACTCAATCAACAGCGAAGTATGGATCAGGTTCAGAACGAGTTGGCTGAGATGAGGGCGAACATGGCCCAGTTCATGACTATGATGCAAGGGGTTGCTCAGGGTCAGGAGGAGCTCTGAGCTTTGGTTCAGAGACAAGAGACGGTTATTCAGGCGTTTAACCGTGGTTCACCTGCTGGTATCCCCGTACCTGAGAACGTCAATGTTGCTGCTGCTCCCGTTCATGACTATGCTGTGGGAGATGAACTCAGGGGTATAAGGATCAATGGACAGCCTCTTGCTGCAGAGATTGTCAATGTTAGAGCCACCCGGGCTCCGGTTCGTCATCCAGCTCCTATTGTCGACCGACAAGAGGACATGTTCACATTGCTGAGTGAAGATGATGGGGATGTTGGTAGAGTTGAGGATAGGGATCGTAAAGTTGATGCCCTGGCTGAGAAAATCAGAGCGATGGAGTGCCAGAATTCTCTTGGGTTCGACGTGACCAATATGGGATTGGTTGAAGGTCTGAGAATCCCATACAAGTTCAAAGCACCTTCCTTCGACAAGTATAATGGTACTTCTTGCCCTCGCACCCACGTGCAGGCCTATTATCGGAAAATCTCTGCATATACTGACGATGAAAAATATGGATGTACTTTTTCCAAGATAGTCTATCTGGGGCTTCTTTGGATTGGTACATGGAACTGAAGAGAGATTCGATCCGATGCTGGAGGGATCTGGGTGAAGCCTTCTTAAGGAAATATAAGCACAACATGGACATGGCGCCTAGCCGGACTCAGCTGCAGAGTCTATGCCAGAAATCCACTGAAAGCTTCAAAGAGTACGCCCAGAGGTGGCGTGAGCTGGCTGCGAGAGTCCAACCCCCTATGCTGGAAAGGGAGTTGACGGACATGTTTATTGGTACACTTCAAGGTGTTTTCATGGACCGAATGGGGAGTTGCCCATTTGGAAGCTTTTCTAACGTGGTCATATGCGGAGAGAGGACTGAGAGTTTGATCAAAGCTGGAAAGATCAATGATGTTAGTTCCTCATCGTCCAAGAAACCTTTCTCTGGGGCACCTCGCCGTAGAGAAGGTGAAACTAATGCTGTTCAACACCGCCGAGGTCAGAACAGAAATCAGTACCGTCAGGTTGTTGCAGTGACCATTCCTGTACCTCAACAACGTCAACAACCGCAACAACAGAGAGTTCAACAACAAATGCCGCAACAACAACAACAGCAACAACGTCCATATCAGCCGAGGAAGAGGATGCCTGATAGGCGTTTCGACCCACTACCCATGACTTACGCGGAACTGTTACCCGAACTGCTCAGACTAGGGTTCGTCGAGTTGAGGACCATGGCGCCATTGACAAAAATACCACCTGGGTATGATGCCAATGTGCGTTGTGACTTTCATTCTGGTGCGCCTGGCCACCATATAGAGAATTGCAGGGCTTTCCACCATAAGGTTCAGGACCTGATTGATGCCAAGACAATCAATTTCGCTGTTGTGCCAAATGTGGTGAATAACCCTATGCCTGCGCATGGTGCTCACCGGGTAAACTGTATTGAAGATGGAGAAGCTGAAGATTTGGTTGTCAGGGTTGATGATGTTCAGACTTCTCTGTTGGTTGTCAAGGGCCGTTTGTTAGATCAGGGTGTCTGCCCGGGTTGTGATAAAGACTGTGTTGCGTGTGCAGAATCAGACAATGGTTGTGAACAATTGCGGACCGGTATTCAGAAGTTGATAGATGAGGGTTGTGTCCAGTTTGGCCGGGCTGATAATAGAGATCGGGGGGCAGTGTCAACTGTCACAATATATTTCAAACCGTCTGAAGGACGTGGGCCGGGGACTGCTGTTAGTGCACCTACAACAAGTGGTACTCCAGTTACCATTTCCGCACCAATAATTGCCAACAATCCAACTACAATCATCACTCCGGTCAGAAGGGCTGAGAATAGTAAGGCTGTGCCTTGGAGATACGACAATGCCTACCGGAATAACAGAAGGGCTGAGAATCGGGTCAGGCCAACCAATCAAGCACCTGTAACTATTGCGGCACCTAGTAGAGTTCCGGCAGTTGTGAGTCCAGTTGTGGACAATGTCGGTGGATCGGGAGGCTTTACTAGAAGTGGACGGTTGTTTGCGCCTCAACTGTTGAGGGATGCCAATGCTGAGGCATCTGCCAGAGCGAAGGGTAAACAGGCAGTGGTCGAAGAGGAACCTGCTCAGACAAATGTGCCTGGTGGCTCGTTTGAAAAGGACGTGGAGGAATTCATGAGAATCATTAAGAAGAGTGACTACAAGATCGTAGATCAACTCAACCAAACTTCGTCCAAAATCTCTATTCTTTCCTTGCTGCTGTGCTCTAAGGCACATCGCAACGCCTTGTTGAAAATGTTGAATATGGCGTATGTACCTCAGGAGATCTCTGTCAACCAGCTTGAAGGGGTGATTGCTAATGTGAGCACCAAGCATGGCTTGGGGTTCACTGATCTCGATTTGACACCAGAGGGGCGAAACCATAATAAGGCCTTGCACATCACCATGGAGTGCAAGGGGGCTGTTCTGTCACATGTGTTGGTCGACACCGGGTCTTCTCTGAATGTCTTGCCCAAGAAAATTCTGAAGAAGATATCTGTTGAAGGGGTTGTGCTTACTCCTAGTGACCTGATTGTGAGGGCATTTGACGGATCCAAGCGTTCTGTCTTTGGTGAAGTCACCTTGCCTGTGAAGATAGGTCCTGAGACTTTTGACATCATCTTCTATGTCATGGACATTCAACCCGCCTACAGTTGCTTGTTAGGGCGTCCATGGATCCATGCAGCAGGGGCAGTATCGTCGACTCTCCACTAGAAGCTCAAGTATGTTTGGAACGGGCAGATCGTGACCGTGTGTGGCGAAGAAGATATCTTGGTGAGTCACCTGTCCTCGTTCAAATATGTCGAGGTGGATGGCGAGATCCACGAGACTTTGTGCCAGGCATTTGAGACTGTGGCTCTTGAGAAGGTGGCATACGCTGATCAGAGGAAGCCAGGCGCTTCGATCGCTTCGTACAAGCAGGCCAAGGAGGTTGTTGACTCCGGTAGAGCTGAAGGCTGGGGCAAGATGGTGGACTTGCCGGTTAAAGAAGATAAATTTGGCATTGGCTATCAACCGTTCCAAGCAGAGTAGGGTGTGCCAGCAGGTCCAAGTACCTTTACCAGCGCTGGGCTGATGAATCACGGTGACGTCTTTGCAGCTAATGTTGAAGATAATGACAGTGATATTGATCTCGACTGCTGGGTTCACCCGTGCGCGCCAGGGGAGCAGATCAACAACTGGACTTCAGAGGATATAGTCCAAGTTACTCTTCAAACAGAGTAATTTTCTTTTGTTTTTTTTCATTCTGCACAAAACCCTACGTTCTGCCCAAGACGTAGTGGTTCATTGTAGGGCCACATCATGTTTTACAATTTTTATCATTAATAAAGGACGTTTTGCAAACAATTTTGTGATCCCTGTCTTTCTATTTTTATTTTCACTTACAAAAAAAATAAAAATGGCAATGTTTTTGTTTTCGTGACTTTATTGAAATCTTTTTCTAAAACAAAGCATTAAACATGCAGAAGTGATATCACGGCATCCGCTATGAACAAATCTGTTATGGCTCAGTACGATTTCGATAATCCCATCTACCAAGCTGAAGAGGAGAGTGAGGAAGACTGTGAGCTCCCGAAAGAATTGGCTAGATTGTTGAAGCAAGAGGAAAGGGTCATCCAACCTCATCAGGAAGAGTTGGAGATTGTTAATCTTGGTACTGAGGACGCCAGAAGGGATATCAAGATCGGGGCTGCTTTGAAGCCAGATGTCAAGAGCAGGCTAATTGAGATGCTGAGAGAGTATGTAGAGATATTCGCCTGGTCTTATCAAGATATGCCTGGGCTGAATACTGATATTGTGGTTCATAGACTACCTCTCAGAGATGATTGTCCTTCGGTCAAGCAGAAGCTTCGTAGAACGAGTCCTGATATGGCAGTGAAGATCAAGGAAGAGGTTCAGAAGCAGTTCGATGCGGGTTTCTTGTTAGTGACAACTTATCCCCCGTGGGTGGCCAACATTGTTCCAGTATCGAAGAAGGATGGCAAAGTCAGAATGTGTGTCGATTACCGGGATCTGAATAGGGCGAGTCCGAAAGATGATTTCCCATTACCTCACATTGATGTATTGGTGGATAATACGGCTCAATCCTCGGTATTCTCTTTCATGGATGGTTTCTCGGGCTATAACCAGATTAAGATGGCGCTAGAGGACATGGAAAAGACGACATTCATTACACCTTGGGGCACGTTCTGCTATAAGGTGATGCCATTTGGGCTGAAGAATGCCGGTGCTACCTATCAGAGGGCAATGACGACTCTCTTTCATGACATGATGCACAAAGAGATTGAAGTGTACGTGGATGACATGATTGCGAAGTCGCAGACAAAAGAGGAGCACCTGGTTAATTTGCAGAAGTTGTTTGATAGATTGGTAAAATTCAAACTGAGGCTGAATCCAAACAAGTGTACGTTTGGTGTGAGATCAGGGAAGCTGTTAGGCTTCATTGTCAGTGAGAAAGGGATTGAGGTTGATCCAGCAAAAGTCAAAGCTATTCAAGAGATGCCTGAACCGAAAACAGAGAAGCAAGTTCGTGGGTTTTTAGGGAGGTTGAACTACATTGCAAGGTTTGTATCTCACCTAACTGCCACGTGTGAACCGATATTCAAATTGCTAAGAAAGAATCAAGCAGTCAGGTGGAATGATGACTGTCAGAAAGCTTTTGATAAGATAAAAGAGTATTTACAGAAACCTCCAATCCTAATCCCTCCAGTTCCTGGGAGACCGCTGATAATGTACCTGTCAATGACCGAGAACTCGATGGGGTGTGTATTGGGACAGCATGACGAGTCTGGTCGAAAAGAGCATGCCATATACTACCTTAGCAAAAAGTTTACCGACTGTGAAATCAAATATTCACAACTTGAGAAAACTTGCTGTGCTTTGGCCTGGGCTGCTCGCCGATTGAGGCAGTATATGTTGAACCATACTACCTTGTTGATTTCTAAGATGGATCCAGTGAAATACATCTTTGAGAAGCCGGCTCTCACCGGACGTGTTGCCCGTTGGCAGATGATCCTAACAGAGTATGATATCCAATACACGTCTCAGAAGGCTATCAAAGGTAGTGTTTTGTCAGACTATCTCGCCGAGCAACCGATCGACGACTATCAGCCTATGATGTTTGAATTCCCTGATGAAGACATCATGTATCTTAAGATGAAAGATTGCGAAGAGCCTCTTGTCGAGGAAGGACCGGATCCTGATGACAAGTGGATATTGATGTTTGATGGGGCTGTGAATGTGAATGGTAACTGTGTTGGTGCGGTGCTTATCAATCCAAAAGGTGCCCATATACCTTTTTCTGCCAGATTGACTTTTGACGTCACCAACAATGAAGTTGAGTATGAGGCTTGTATCATGGGGATAGAAGAAGCCATTGATTTGAGGATCAAAACACTTGACATATTTGGAGATTCCGCTCTAGTGATCAATCAGGTCAATGGAGATTGGAATACTAACCAGCCGCATTTGATTCCGTATCGAGATTACACCAGAAGAATACTGACGTTCTTCTAGAAGGTGAAGTTGTATCATGTCCCGCGGGATGAGAATCAGATGGCTGATGCTTTGGCTACTTTATCCTCTATGATAAAAGTTCATTGGTGGAATCATGTGCCACATGTTGCGGTGAATCGACTTGAGAGGCCTGGGTATGTGTTTGCAGCCGAGTCTGTTGTGATTGATGAGAAACCGTGGTATTATGATATCAAGAACTTCCTCAAGAGCCAGGAGTACCCTGATGGTGCGTCAAAGAATGACAAGAAAACCCTGAGGAGGCTAGCTGGAAGCTTTTATTTGAATCAGGATGATATGTTGTACAAGAGGAATTTTGACATGGTCTTGCTCAGATGCGTGGATAGACACGAAGCAGACATGTTAATGCAGGAAGTGCACGAGGGTTCGTTTGGTACCCATGCTGGTGGTCATGCAATGTCGAAGAAACTGTTGAGAGCCGGTTATTATTGGATGACTATGGAGTCCGATTGTTTCAAATACGCTCGGAAGTGCCATAAGTGTCAAATTTATGCTGATAAGGTGCATGTACCACCAAGCCCGTTGAATGTCATGAACTCGCCTTGGCCGTTTGCCATGTGGGGCATTGACATGATTGGGAAGATTGAACCTACTGCTTCGAATGGACATCGCTTCATCTTGGTTGCAATTGATTACTTCACCAAGTGGGTGGAAGCAGCTTCCTATGCTAATGTTACCAAACAAGTGGTTTCCCGGTTCATCAAGAAAGAAATCATCTGTCGTTATGGGGTTCCCGAGAGAATCATCACTGACAATGGTTCGAATCTCAATAACAAGATGATGAAGGAGCTGTGTAAAGATTTCAAGATTGAACATCACAATTCTTCTCCTTACAGACCGAAGATGAATAGTGCTGTAGAGGCGGCAAACAAGAATATTAAGAAGATTGTGCAAAAGATGGTCGTTACGTACAAGGATTGGCATAAGATGCTGCCTTTCGCTTTACATGGGTACCGTACCTCTGTGCGTACGTCGACCGGGGCAACCCCGTACTCCCTTGTGTATGGTATAGAAGCTGTCCTACCTGTTGAAGTGGAGATCCCTTCTCTGAGAGTTTTGCTAGATGTGAAGCTAGACGAAGCCGAGTGGATTCGAACAAGGTTTAATGAGTTGAGCCTTATCGAAGAGAGAGACGGCTAGCAGCTGTGTGCCATGGGCAGTTATATCAGAGAAGGATGAAGCGAGCCTTTGATCAGAAAGTGCGTCCTCGGAGCTATCAGATCGATGATCTAGTTTTGAAGAGGATCCTTCCTCCCGGTACAGATAATAGGGGCAAGTGGACTCCTAATTACGAAGGTCCATATATTGTAAAGAAGGTCTTCTCCGGTGGATCCTTGATGCTTACAACTATGGACGGTGAAGATTTCCCGTCCCCTGTTAACTCAGATGTAGTCAAAAAATACTTCGCATGAATGGACCCGCTAGACAAAAAGAATAAAAGAGTCCAAGCAAAAAAGGGGCATCCTGGCGAACCAAAAAGCAGAAAGAAAAGGTTCGGGCAAAAATTAGGGATAAAAATGAAAAGAACTTGTACACCCGGTAAGTCGAAAACCCGCAAGGGCGGCTTAGGCAAAAATGGGTATCCCGGTGGATTGAAAACCCGAAAGGGCGATCCAGCCAAAAGAGGGATTAAAGCGAAGACTACAGTTTGAGTTATTTGTACTTCATCGCGCTTCGTCGTCTGCCATCTCCAAAGATGTGATCGGTCCAGTCATTCTTCTCAGAAAGCAAGGAGTTGGGAGGAAAACTGATGATCTGTGAATTATAACAGAATTGGGAAATAGTGGATGCTGTGTTCACATTGCCATTAGGATAGATTTTTCCTTTTATGCGCAATTACCTCTTTCTAGGAATTGCTTCCCAATGTATTCGCCTTTTCAGGCACATTTTCAATCAATAAAAGTCGTTATTCAGATAAAAAAGCTCCTGTTTTTATTTTACTGTTTTGTTTGCAAAAACGTCCGAATTTTTGATAAACATTGCATATAGAAACATGAAGGCTTAACAATAACTTGCAGAAAGATAAAACATTTGAAAATCATTTTGAATGTTGAGGACACTTGAGCATATCTTGTCCATATATCCCCTGGGGCATTTTGTTATGCTGTTCTGCAGGTCGTCATTTGTAGGGATGTTTCCCCAGCAGATACTTCTCCAAGTGAGTTTGGAAGCTGTCAGAGCTATGTTCCCATGCAGAGATGTCTGTGGATGCTGCCTTCTTCTCCCAGCAGATCTAAGGATTGCTTATCCACAGCAGGCATGGAAATGGGTTTATTCCCCAGTGAATATCTCCCCAGGAGAGTTCCCCACTGAGTTGGAGGGATGTTGTATCCCCAACGGAGTTGTCAGTGGAGCGTTGTTCCCCAGCAGTCGGGTTTGTAATACTGTTATCCCCAGCATGGTCGTGAGCGCTCATCCCCAGCAGGGTTATGGATGTTTCTCCCCAGCCCAGAGTCTGATACATTTGCTTTCCACACCAGAGTTATGCTCTTCCTCAGCAGAGTTATGCTCTTCCTCAGCAGAGTTGGTGTGTTATTCCTAACAGAGTTGCTTTCCCCAGCGGATCTCCCGAGCAGAGATTTATGTTGTTTGCTTTTCCCCGGCTAGTTCCCCGAGTGGAGCGGGTTCAATGAAATTTATCTCTAGCAGCTATCCTACCTGTGGATGGATGAGTTTTCCTTAGTGGAATGGTATTTGCATCCCCCAGCTGAGTCTATCCTACCTGTGGAGTGGTTGGTTTGTCCCCGGCGGAGTAGCGTTTATTCCCCATA
The DNA here is from genome assembly GCF_024323335.1 of Lathyrus oleraceus. Classification (NCBI taxonomy): domain Eukaryota; kingdom Viridiplantae; phylum Streptophyta; class Magnoliopsida; order Fabales; family Fabaceae; genus Lathyrus; species Lathyrus oleraceus. Next base: position 394,563,610 of record NC_066580.1, on the reverse strand, counting down.
GCAGAGTTTATCCTATTTGTGGATTGGTTAGATTTCTCTAGTGGAGTTGCCTGGTTATACCTAGCAAAGTCGCGTTATTACTCCCCAACGAGTAGTTTCCCCAGCGAGTTGCTTTGTTTACTTTCCCCAGCGGAGTATTGTTGGTTCCTCAGCACAATCGCTTCGGTTGATCTTTAACATAGTTGCCGTTGGGTAATCCTCAACAAAGTTGTATTGGTTGTTTCCCCAAGCGGGGTCCCCGAGTGGATTGGGTCCTGTGAAGGATGTCCCCAGAGGAGTCTATCTTTTCCCTAGCAACAGTGTTTTTTTTCTCCAGCATGAGTGAGAAGTCGGTGCTCTCCCCGTAGAGTTTTCCTCAAGCAGAGTCTCCCCGCAGAGGCGGAGTATCTGATCCTTTTGGCTTCCCAGCCAGTTTTGCCTTTTGCATATAGTAATCATTGCATCCTCAAAATGCGTAGCATTTCCATTCGATATGGAGCATTACGCCATAGAAAAATTCAAACATATGCATTCATGTGTTCGAAATCAATCAGACCGTATACCCGGCAGAGGCGGATTTTTGATCAACATCTGTACGGCACGTTTGCTACAGTTGCTCCTGACAACTTTCAGGATTGATACCCCAGAGAGGTTTATTCCTCATCCGATGGCGAAAGGAAAGCCTGTTTCTCCCTAGTGAGATCCCCAGCAAGTGTTTAGCCTTGCCTTGACATGTGTAGATGTCATCTTGCGATACTGGTCGGTGTCATGTTAGCACCCGTGTGTGTTCTTTCTTTGGTGTCGGTAAACACCATCTTTCGGTGTCGGTAAACATCGAGTCGTATTTCCCAGTCATTCATTAATGTCTGGTCGTATTTCTTTGGTGTCGGTAAACATCATCTTTCGATGTTCGTAATACCCTTTTTCTTCCCCAGTAGGGTCACCTCTCCGTTGGTTTCGATAAACGTCGAGTTTTTCCTAGTTATCCGTTGATAACTAGTTGTATCCCTTTCACCTCAGATTTACCTCTCCGTTGGTGTCGATAAACGTTGAGTTTTTCACCGGTCGTCCGTTGACGGTTGGTTGTGATCATTATCCCCATAGAGTTACCTCTCCGTTGGTTTCGATAAACGTCGAGTTTTTCCTATTCGTCCGATGACGTCTAGTTGTACCCTTCCCCATGCGGATTGACCTCTCCGTTGGTTTCGATAAACGTTGAGTTTTTCTCATTCGTCCGTTGACGTTTGATTTGTATATCCTATCCTCCAGTCATTCGTTAATGTCTGGCTGGTTCCCAGCCAGAATCCCCAGTAGAGTCGTCGGTGGACGTCCTATTCAGTTTCCGGTTGTTATACCCCTTCCTTAGTGAAGTGGATTCTCCTTCTCCGTTGGTGTTGATAAATGTTGAGCTTTCTCCTTCTCCGTTGGTGTCGATAAACGTTGAGCTTTCTCCTTCTCCGTTGGTGTCGATAAACGTTGAGCTTTCTCCTTCTCCGTTGGTGTCGATAAACGTCGAGCTTTCTCCTTCTCCGTTGGTGTCGATAAACATTGAGCTTTCTCCTTCTCCGTTGGTGTCGATAAACGTCGAGCTTTCTCCTTCTCCGTTGGTGTCGATAAACGTTGAGCTTTCTCCTTCTCCATTGGTGTCGATAAACGTTGAGCTTTCTCCTTTTCCGTTGGTGTCGATAAACGTTGAGCTTTCTCCTTCTCCGTTGGTGTCGATAAAAGTTGAGCTTTCTCCTTCTCCGTTGGTGTCGATAAACGTTGAGCTTCCTCCTTCTCCATTGGTGTCGATAAACGTCGAGCTTCTCCCGTTCATCCGTTGACGTCTGGTCGAGTCTCCCCAGTTCATCCGTCGTCCGTTGATGTCTGGTTACCTCTCCGTTGGTTTTGATAAACGTCGAGTTTTCCCTAGTTGTCCGTTGACAACTGGATGTATTTTCTTCCCCAGTAGAGTTACCTCTCCGTTGGTTTTGGTAAACGTTGAGTTTTTCCCATGTCGTCCGTTGACGTATGGTTGTATCTCTTCCAGTCATTCATTAATGTCTGGTTACCTCTCCGTTGGTCTCGGTAAACGTTGAGTTTTTCCTAGTTGTCCGTTGGCATCTAGTTGTGATTCCCATTCCTATTCATCGTGTTGTGATGTCTGGATGTGACAGTACATTTGAAAAAAAATCAAAATCCTCAGTAATAAGTATCAGATCCCAGTGGACGTTTCCGTTGGTGGATCCCCGCATTGTGCAAATTTCTACGGTTCTTGGTATTCAATCCCTGTTTACCCTGAAGGTCTGACAGCCGTTGCTCTCATCCATTCGGGTTCCCAGTTGATTGAATAGGGGCAGCTGTAGCACCTCAAATTTGCACCTCCCATTTGTACATTCTTTTTCATGATTAGGTCATTAACATAACATAGTCCACTGCATAACATTGCATTGTCCTTTGCCCAAGTGCAAGCCATTAGACAAGATTAGGTCAAGATGATCAGGAGAATCAGTCAATCAAGCAAGCAAGTGTATTTCTAAAGGAAACAAAGCCCTATGGTTGGTTCATCAAGTTCACATGACCTAGGGACCATTTTGAAGTGGTTTGACCAAAGATTGGATGTTCAGAAGTCATCAGTCAAGCTGGTTTTCATCTGAAACCCTAGAAAGTCAACTATAGTCAACTGTGGTCAATTGTGCCAGAAATCAAGGATTTGAAGGTGGGAGTTGGTTTGAAAGGCTTCATTCATGTCCATACAAGTCTCATTTGACATTTCGAAGATCAAGATTGAAGAGTTTGAGGTCAGGGGAAAAGTTTCCAAAAATAGTAAGTGACCTGTAATTTCAAATTGCCAAAAATGGAAAGTTCTTCTCCTCAAATTTACATCATCATAAAAGCTTCAAATGGAATTTTCTCCAACATGAAAGTTGAAGATCTTGCTCTCACCTTTCCAAAAAGTCCAAGAACACCCATTTCTCATGTGTGGTTGGCAAGTTATGATCAAATCATTTTCAAGAAAAGTTGAACTTCACGAAGGCATAACTTTTGATCCATTTGGCCAATTTGAGTGATTCTTTTTTGAGCAAATCCCATTTGACATGCACTATCATAATCCATCATTACATTTCATCAAAAATCATCACATAAAAGTGCATTTTTCAAGTGATCAATTTAAATTTTGGCGGGAAAAAAGGTGAATTTGAAAAGTATGTGCAATTTTCACTCCAAACCATTTCCAACAGCCTCTAAACAGAAATTTGGACTTGCTTCAACTGGTTTTTCACTGTTCCATTGGTCATTTGTGCATAAGGGCATTTTGGCATTTTTGCATAAAAGCTTCATTACACTAATCTCATTGCATTTAGCTTAATCATGTTTAACCAAGTTGATTAACACATCATATATATTCTTAATTGTAACAGAATTCACATTAACACATTCATTCTCTCAGATCCAAATCAAAATCTCTCAAATTCTCTCAATTTTGTTCAAAACTTTTTTCACTTTTCCATCGAATTTCACCATTGCCTTTGCTTTGTTCGTGCTTGATTCATCATCTGCAGGTATCATTGAAGTTCTGTTGAGGCAAGGAGTGAAGACACCTTGAAGAAATCGCAGCTGTTGAAGTTGATGAGCATCCATGGCAATTTGAATTTGGAGCAAGATTGAGCACAACTGAGCCACGATTCTCCTTCCATTCATCAACATAAACATCAAAGTGCATATGTTTTTGCTTATCCAGGCCAAACAACCACGAATTCAACACGGACATCAATTAGAGGTTGGAAATCGATTCTTATAATTCATGAAATCATGCTATGCTTCTTGTAGATCTTCTAATGTAGAACATGCTGCACTTTGTAGAATCGAATTTCGTTGAGTATTGATTGAGATATCGTGATTTGAAGTTTGATGTTCCAATCTTTTTTCGCTCGATCTGGATTTATTAGTGTGAGTTGAGCTTAATTGGTTACGGATTGTTGTTGTGCATGATGAGACGAGACTATTGATATGTTTAATTGTGATTTTGGTGAAAATTGTTCATGAGCTGGAAATTTGAGCAAGAACGCGTATGAATGTTCAAATTTTTGTTTCCAGAACGCGCTTAGATCTCGCCTTGCCAGGATTTGCATGTTTTCGCTGTTAGTGAGCCATGAGCCCAATCACGTTGTGACACGCGCTTAAGTGAAACGCAGCGTTTCACTTAAGCTGCTCCATAATTACGCAATTGCCATTATGTCCAAATAATTTCATTTAATTCATTTTTTGATTTCATTTTTATTTCATTTTGTATGCTGATCTTAGAAAAATCATAACTCCTTCAATATTTGTCCAAATAATGTGGGAGTTTTTGTGAAATGTTCCTCATGATCTCTAGTTTTTTATGCTGATTTTTCCAGAATTTATGCACGTGTGGATTTCTGTTTTGCCTAGGGTTTGTTCATGTGTATCCAATTTGTACCTTCCATGCCATTTTGCTTGTGAAATGGTGATGCTTAATTGGATGAGGCTGAAAATATTTGTGCTTATTCTAGACACCTTTAGGAGCATTTTGATATGTGGTTTGTGATTTTTGAGTTTCTGGATTGAGAGATATGATTTTTGAATAGAGGTGTGACAATTTGTGTCACACCATTCATGTCCAATTTGATGATTTTTGTTACCATGCTTATTGAACTTGAATTGAGCTGGATTTTTTCATGAGGATACTTATGAATGTTGAGAATGCTTGTGAATTTTCCTGGAAGTTTTGAGTGCATTTCCAATTTGATTGATAATTTCTCCCCTGTTTGACCAATTGTTGACTTTTTGTGAGTCATGATTTTATTTGATTTGGGAAATTCTGGTGGTTAATTGGATGAACTTGAAATTTGGCATGTGTATTATAGACATTTTGAAGTTTGCCATGGCTTTGATTTCATTCATTTATCATGCTTGGTCCCTGTTTTATGGTTGCTTGAAGTGGATGCATGTTTTGATGCTTTGTATGAGCTTGTTTGAACTTGGCTTGACTTTATGAATTTAGTTGATTTGCTTCCCTTAGTCCAAAGAACTTGAAATTTGGTATGATTGTCATGTTATGAATGCTGTTTGACCATGAATTTTTTGGGGATTTATTGAAATGTTTGTGAATTGATTTGAGTTGAATCTTTCTGTTTGGTTCTTTGAGGTTCTAAATTGCATGTTTTGCACTCTTTGCCTTATGAAATGATAATGGTTGATGATATGAATGTGAAACCACTTGGATTTGTTTCTTATTTGATTGATCTTGATTTTTGATAAGTTTCATGTCCTGTTTTGACTTTTTGATCCCATTTTGACCCTAGTCTTGCACTAGTGGTTTGTGTTCTCACATTTGAGCTTTGTTTCAGGTTAAGAGCACAATTGCTTATGCTTGATGACGTGCACTCAATTGGAGTTGGCTTGTTGCTTGTTTATGGTTAACTTTGAGTTTATTTTGTAAGTTTTGAAACTTGAGTTTGTGCCTTATGGCTTGCACCTTTGTGCATTAACTGTTGTTTGACTATGTAGTTAACTGTAGACCATTGTCTGTTTGCTTTTTGTTTGAGCTGAGTACTGATTATATTGGATTGATTTCAGGTACCTTAGTTGCTTAGTTCACTTGTGAACTTGTGTTTGCTTTGCTTGCTAGCTTGAGCATTGAGGTATAATGATCTCTTCTCCATGTAGTCTGGAAGACCTGGCCTGTTACTTGGCCAGGCACCTGTCTGAAGTCCTCCTTAAGAGGCAATGTTTGTGCTTGTTTATTTTTTGTCCCCAAGCAGGAAAAGACCTTTGTTAAGGCAATTGGCAGACACAAGAGGTGTGTAGTCCACCTCCTGCTATTCTGTTGAGTCGTCCCTTGGCTCACATCACATGTTGATGCCTTGTGGACATTAACCCAAGATCAGTTGAGTCAGTGTCACAAGTGTAGAAGGGTTCCCACTTTCTGGACCCACACTTCATTGTCTGAAGCTCTCCCTGACCAGGGATAAGAGCTGTGAAGTCTAATCTTCACTCACCTTTCATCTGGCTTCACCTTGACTCTCAATGTCAAGGTTAAGAGCTAACCTCACCCTGATACAGTGGCTTGTTTGTCGAGGTTGACATGACCCCTCGACTAAAGCCTAGCCTTGATGTTTGAGCCCCTTGTTGGTGTGTTTACTTCATGTTGTGTATGTTTGTGTGGTGTGATTGTATCCCCTAGGTTCGCTAGACTCCGTGTAGTCTCGTTTGCATGTCAATAAGGTAGCACGGTTCCTTCGTATAGGACTTCCTTTCTTGCTTGAGCTTTCCTAAAACACAAACAAACATTATCCCCTCTTAAGGATGCGTCAACTCCTTCTACTACAGGTGAGTAAGTCTCCAAAGGTCGAGCATCCGGTAGATTGCGTAGTGACGCTGTCCACTTAAAAAATACAAACCAACAGGAATAGTTTAGCCGAACTACGGCAACTCTGATTCTCATGTCCAGATGATATACGTAGGCACGAGATGCGATGTCTTGTCGAGTTTGACTAACAACTAACACTAATTCTTTTCTCTCGCCCTCGTTGCGATTGAGACCTTCCCTTTCTCTTGCCCTAGTTGCAATCGAGACCCTTCCTCTTGTTGTGTGCTTGGAGTCCGGTATAAGTCCATCAAGTGGCATCTGGTTTCCAGTGTGGGTGCGTTTTGGTTCGGAATCTGATGTAAGTCCAGCGATTGGCATTCGGATTCCACGTTTGCCTGTGTCTGTTTTGTTTGTGTGCGTGAGCCGAGCTACGAATGCTCTGATTCTTCTTCGTCCGAGAAGATACGTATGCAGAGGATGCGACGTCCTCGCGAGCATGTTTTCCCCCAGTCCGAACTACTAAGACTCTGATGTCTATGCTTGGTAGACTAAGTAGGCCCAGGATGCGATATTCTGCCGAGTCAGTCTTATTTGTTTTCTTGTGTCTCTTTCAGCCAGTGTTTGTTTGTTTATGAGCAGTGTTTTAGCAACCATATTCCTTCCTTTTGTGCGTGGATCCCGTCGAGTACGACGGATGCGTAGGGGTGCTAATACCTTCCCTTCGCATAACCGACTCCCGATCCCATTCTCTTTGGTCGTGAGACCATGCTTTTTCCAGGTTTACTCTGAGCGTTTCCTTTCCCTCTTTTGGGATAAATAACGCACGGTGGCGGCTCTGTTGTTCTTGTTTCCCGCCGGTTTTTCGCGTAATGCGACAAGTGGAAAATAGGAAACAAGTGTCTCTGCCCTCTTCGTCTGTCGTTAACATTGCTGATGTCAGTGGTTTGACCCGTAACGGTCGTGTATTTTCAGCTCCGTTAAAGCCTCAAGCTAATGCTCGAGGAAGCGTTGATGATGATTTTTTTGAGCGCCCAATTGGGAATGCTGTGAGCACTCCGAATCCGGCACTTGTTGCTAAGCCCTCCTCTACATTGAAAACTCCTGCTTCTGTAGGCCCGAGTGGCAATTCGAAAGAAAACTGTGATGAGATGCTGAGGCTCATCAAAAGAAGTGAGTACAACATTGTAGACCAGCTTTTACAAACGCCATCCAAAATATCTATGTTATCACTACTTTTGAATTCAGAACCACACCGAGAAGCTCTGCAGAAGGTGTTGGATGTGGCGTATGTGGATCATGACGTCACGATAGAATAATTTGATAGCATTATTGCAAACATCACTGCTTGTAACAACCTGAGTTTTTGTGATGCGGATCTCCCCGAGGAGGGAAGAGACCATAACCTGGCATTACACATATCTATGAGCTGCAAAGACGATGCCATGTCCAATGTGTTGGTGGACACTGGGTCATCATTGAATGTATTGCCGAAAGCCACTCTCGCGACGTTGTCATATCAAGTGCCTCCTATGAGGAAGAGTGAAGTAGTTGTGAAGGCTTTCGATGGGTCTCGCAAGACTGTGATTGGTGAAGTTGATCTCCCAGTCAAAATCGGACCAAGTGATTTCCAATTTACCTTCCAGGTTATGGACATTCACCCATCGTATAACTGTCTCCTAGGCAGACCATGGATTCATGAGGTTGGCGCCGTGACATCCACCCTACACCAAAAATTGAAATTTGTAAAGAATAAGAAGCTGGTGGTGGTAGGGGGAGAAAAGGCTCTCCTGGTAAGCCATTTGTCTTCCTTCTCATATATAGACGCTGAGGATGAAGTTGGAACTCCGTTCCAAGCTTTATCTATTGCTGAACCTGTTGAGAACAGAACTCCCTCATTTGCTTCCTATAGAGATGCGAAGTTGGCCATTGAGCATGGTGCAACTGCTAGATTGGGGCAAATGATCAAATTGGAAGACAATAAGTCCCGGGCTGGCATAGGTTTTTCTTCTAGAGTTTTCAATAAGCAAGGTTTGTTCAAGAGTGGAGGTTTCATCCACAATAGTCAAGATGAAGAGGCTGCTGCTATTCTGGAAGAGGATGTAGAGGATTCTAGCAATTTCATCATCCCTAGAGGGGTCTGCAATAATTGGGTCGCTGTGGATATTCCAACAGTTATCCATAAGTCAAAGTAATGTTCATTGAGTTTAAAAACCCTTCTCCCATGCCAAAGGGGAAGTGATGATATTTTTGGCACATAAATACAATGATACTTTCTTTCAATAAATTCATGTTAAATGTTTGTTTTTCCAATTATTTTCCCTTTTTGCTTTTGCATGAAATTGGTGATCACATAAAAGCCTAAAAATAAGAATAAAATCAATCTTTTCATCTGCATAATGATTTGCCTTGTTTGAATTCTAAAATCTTTTATATCCAAAATCATTATGCAGGTTGATCAAACCCATTGAACATAATGATCCAACACCATCTCCCAACTTTGAATTCCCTGTATTTGAGGCAGAAGAAGATGATGTTGAAGAGATTCCTGACGAGATTACCCGTCTACTTGAGCATGAAGAGAAGATCATTCAGCCGCATCTTGAGAATCTAGAAACAGTCAACTTGGGGTCTGAGGATTGTGTGCGAGAAGTGAAGATTGGGGTACTCCTGGAAGAGTCTGTTAAGAAGGGGTTGATCGAGTTGCTACGAGAATATGTTGACGTCTTTGCCTGGTCATATGAAGACATGCCTGGTCTGGATACTGATATCGTGCAACATTTCCTACCTTTGAAGCCTGAGTGCGTGCCTGTGAAGCAGAAGCTCAGAAGAACTCATCCCGATATAGCAGTAAAGATTAAAGAAGAAGTTCAGAAGCAAATTGATGCGGGGTTTCTGGTGACTTCTACATATCCTCAATGGGTGGCCAATATTATGCTCGTGCCTAAGAAAGATGGAAAAGTCCGAATGTGTATGAACTATAGAGACTTGAATAAAGCTAGTCCAAAAGATGATTTCCCTCTACCACATATTGATATGTTGGTAGATAATACAGCTAAATTCAAGGTCTTCTCATTTATGGATGGATTTTCCAGATATAACCAGATCAAGATGGCACCCGAGGATATGGAGAAGACAACATTCATCACACCTTGGGGAACATTCTGTTATCGAGTGATGCCCTTCGATTTGAAGAACGCCGGAGCCATGTATCAACGTGCTATGACTACCTTGTTTCATGACATGATGCATAAGGAGATCGAGGTATATGTCGATGATATGATTGCAAAGTCAAGAACGGAAGTTGAACATGTAGAGCACCTGTTGAAGCTTTTTCAGCATTTGAGGAAGTACAAGCTTCGTCTGAATCCCAACAAGTGTACATTTGGAGTCCGTTCTGGCAAGTTATTGGGCTTTATTGTCAGCGAAAGATGTATTGAGGTTGATCCCGCAAAGGTCAAAGCAATACAAGAGATGCCTGCGCCCAAAACTGAGAAGCAAGTCCGAGGTTTTCTTGGCCGCTTGAATTATATTTCCAGATTCATATCCCACATGACTGCCACATGTGTACCGACATTCAAGCTCCTCCGGAAAGATCAGTCTCATGATTGGACTGAGGATTGCCAGAAAGCTTTCGACAGTATTAAAGAATATTTGTCCGAGCCTCCGATTCTGTCTCCGCCTGTGGAAGGGAGACCATTGATTATGTATCTGACTGTTCTTGAAGACTCAATGGGTTGTGTCCTTGGTCAGCAAGATGAATCAGTAAAGAAAGAACATGCTATCTACTACCTGAGTAAAAAGTTCACTGATTGTGAGTCTCGATACTCAATGCTTGAGAAAACATGTTGCGCTTTGGCTTGGGGTGCTAAGTGCTTACGCCAGTATATGTTGAATCATACGACTTGGTTGATATCCAAAATGGATCCAATCAAGTATATATTTGAAAAGCCTGCTTTAACTGGGAGAATTGCCCGTTGGCAGATGTTGTTGTCTGAGTATGATATTGAGTATCGAGCTCAGAAGGCTATTAAAGGTAGCATCTTGGCTGACCACTTGGCACATCAGCCAATCGAGGATTATCAGTCAGTTCAGTATGACTTCCCGGATGAGGAGATTCTGTATTGGAAAATGAAAGATTGCGATGAGCCTACACTCGATGAAGGACCAGAGCCTGGTTCCAGATGGAGTATGGTATTCGATGGCGCTGTAAATCAATATGGAAATGGTATTGGGGCAGTGATTATTACTCCTCAGGGCACACATTTTCCTTTTACAGCAAGGCTAACTTTCAAATGCACGAATAATATGGCTGAGTATGAGGCTTGTATTATGGGATTGGAGGAATGCATTGATCTCAGGATCAAGCATCTTGATGTTTATGGTGTATCGACCCTCGTTGTTAATCAAATTAAGGGTGAATGGGAAACGAATCAGCCCAGCCTCATTCCATATAGGTATTATGCGAGGAGGATTTCAATGTTCTTTACTGAGGTTGACTTCCATCATATTCCTCGAGATGAGAATCAGATGGCAGATGCTCTTGCTACACTTGCTTCAATGATTGTAGTCAGACTTTGGAATGAAGTTCCCAATATCACTGTGACGCGCTTGGACATACCAGCTCATGTATTTGCAGTTGAGGAGGTGCAAGATGATAAACCATGGTATTATGATATCAAGTGTTTCCTTTAGAGCCAGACTTACCCGCCTGGGGCATCCGTGAAAGATAGGAAGACTTTGAGGAGATTGTCAGGCAGTTTCTACCTCAATGGCGATGTGCTTTATAAGAGAAATTTTGACATGGTGCTACTCAGATGCGTGGATAGACAAGAAGCAGACCTGTTAATGGCAGAGGTCCATGAGGGTTCATTTGGTACACATTCCAATGGACATGCCATGGCTAGAAAGATGTTGAGAGCAGGCTACTATTGGCTGACAACGGAGTCCGACTGCTGCAAATATGTGAAGAAATGTCATAAGTGTCAAATTTACGAGGATAAGATTCATATTCCTCCGACACTTCTGAATGTGATTTCATCACCATGGCCCTTCTCCATGTGGGGAATCGACATGATTGACATGATAGAGCCAAAAGCGTCCAATGGACACAGATTCATTCTCGTAGCGATTGATTACTTCACCAATTGGGTTGAAGCGGCGTCATATGCAAATGTGACCAGGCATGTGGTAGTGAAGTTTATCAAGAATCAACTCATATGTCGTTATGGTATGCTGTCGCATCGCGCGAAAAACCGGCGGGAAAAGAAAGAAACAACAGAGCCGCCACCGTGCGTTATTTATCCCAAAAGAGGGAAAGGAAACGCTCGAAGTAAACCTGGGAAAAGAACATGGTCTCGCGACCAAAGAGAATGGGTTCGGGAGTCGGTTATGCGAAGGGAAGGTATTAGCACCCCTACGCATCCGTAGTACTCTACGGGATCCACGCACAAAAGGAAGGAAAATTGGTTGCTAAACACTGCTCAAACTCACACACACTGGCTGAAAGAAACGCAAGAGACTGACTGAAACTGACTCGGCAGGATGTCGCATCCTGGGCCTACTTAGTCTATCAGGCATAGACATCAGAGTCGAAGTAGTTCGGATTGAGGAAACGACACATGCTCGCTAGGATATCGTATCCTATGCATACGTATCTTCTCGGACGAGAGAAGAATCAGAGCATTCGTAGCTCGGCTGACACGCACGCAAACAAACACAAGCAAAGGCAAACGTGGAGCCTGACTGCCAATCACTGGACTTACATCAGCATCCGAACCTGAACACACACAAAGAGGCAAACATGGAGCCCGACTGCCAATCACTGGACTTATGTCAGCATCCGAACCTAAAACACACGCAACAGACAGATAGGGAGTCTGGGACTCAGCCTATAACTATCAAACACACACAAACAGACAGACAGCAAATGCTAAGGAGTCACGGACTCGAGCCTAGCAAAGGTCAGACAACACACACAAAAAGAAAAAGGGCGCCCGGAGAGATCAGCTCAATCTCCTGCCTACATACTTCATCTGGTGTGAAGATCAGGGCGATGTAGTTCCCCTACGCAGGGACAAGGATCTAGCCTAACCAGATAACAGAGGGAGACACAACTCTAGGGAGACTACGACTCGAGCCTAGATGTTGTCATGCAAAATCAACCCTAAGTTAAGGTTTCTAGCTAAATGGCACAAGGGCCAACCTATCCTAGACAAGGCTTGCACAGGAAGCAAGGGTCTCGATTGCAACTAGGGCAAGAGAAAGGGGAGGTCTCAATCACAACAGGGGTGAGAGAAAAGAAATCAGTGTTAGTGGTTAGTCAAACTCGGCAAGACATCGCGTCTCGTGCCTACGTATCTCACCTGAACGTGAGAATCAGAGTTGCCGTAGTTCGGCCGAACAGCTCTAAGTATGGCTCACACAAGGGTTAAGCCACACAGACTTGACTTGCACAGGAAGCAAGTCAAGCACAACCTACCTTGCACAAGGGCAAGTCTAAACTACACCTAAAGAGGCAAAGCAAACAGGCAATCACAATCACAAGAAGCACACTCTATATGCATACAAGAGGCTCAAGCAAAAGGTTAGGCACTAGGGCCAACTGGAATAGGGTAAGTGTGCTCTTAACCCTGCCATTGAGAGGCTAAGGTGAAGCAGATGAAAGGATGAAGTGAGGATGAGACCTCACAGCTCTTATCCCTGGCCAGGGAGAGCTAATAGACAAATGAGCATGGGTCCAGAAAGTGGGAACCCTTCTATACTCGAAGACTCTGACACTGTACACTTTGTACAAGATCTTGGGTTTGTATCCCAATGCATCAACACACAGCAGTGTGAGCAGAGGGATGACACAACAAGAGTAGTGGGGGATAGATTGCATATCCCTACCTTCCACCAATTGCCTTACTTGAAGGACTTTTCCTGCTTGGGACAATTTTAAACAAACACAGGCATTTCCTCTTAAGGAGGACTTCAGACAGTTTGCCCGGTCAAATAATAGACCGGGTCTCCAGACTACATGAAGAAGAAAGGTTTATACCTCAAAGCAAATGCTAAAAAGCAAAGCAAGCAAGTTCAGAGAACTTAAGCAACTAAAGCACCTGAAAAAGTCAAACCAATCAGTAAACAGCCCAACAATCAAAATCAAAAGAAAATAACCCAATAGTCAACCACAGAGGGACCAATTGTGCAAGGCACAAAGACTCAAGCATATGAGTCACCTACAAAACAAAGGTTAGCACATTAAACAATCAAACTCAACCAAAATTGAAAGGTCTTTGGGGCATTGGTGCTCAACCTGAAACAATAGCTCAATGGTAAGCTCAAAAGACCACTAGGACTAGCCTAGGGTCAAAGGTGAAAGAAAAAAGTCAAACAGCAAAGGAAAATCAACCCAATTCGTGTTCAAACATTTAATAAGCAATCTCAATTGGATTCACAATAAAATCATGCATCAATGTCATTTCATACACAAAAGGATGCAAAGCATGGCAAGAGGAAGCATACAAAAGTCAACAGCAAAGACTTCATTCAAAAGTCAACTCAAACAATCTCAAAAATTATGAAATAAATCACACTCAATCCTAACATCTAACATGGTAAGCATGTAAAATTTCAATGCATTTGGATGAAAGGAAGGCAGTCAATTAAAATCAAGAAGTCAAACCAAATTCAAGTAAGCAAGGTGAAAGTCAACAAGCATGGGTCCACTTCAAAATATCATATCAATTTGAAAACAGAAGAGAAATGAGTGAGATTAACACCAATGCAAAGCTTGAGATGTCTAGTTATCACATATGGAATTTCATGGACATACAATATGGTATGAGGATTTCACAAAAGATTTGGCAAGGCATAGCACAAAAAGTCAACAAATGACCAAGTATGGAAGAAAATTCTCAATCAAATGGAAAACAGCAAGATTAATTCCAAGAAAATTCATACACAAACTAGACATGTGATAGATGGTTCATGCAAAATTTGGGGTCATTTGGATAAGAGGAAGCATGTGAACAAAAATCATACATTTGCATATCATTGGTGTGACACAAATTGTCACACCCTAGTTCAAAAATTCATATCTATCAAACCACAAATGAGAAATCCACAAACTCTATATGGAAACAAAGGTCAATGTGTCTAGTTTTACCACAAAACTTTTCAGGCTCATTGGATACAACATGACAATTTCACAATTGAAATGGCAAAGGGTGTCATTTAAGCATACATGTCAAGGAAAATAATTATCATTAAAAATCCAGCCAATGGAAAATTAATTAAAAATAACAATAAAATAGAGGACACATTCATGAACATGAGGAAAAAATTTCACAATTTTTGGATGAAAATTGAAAGAGAAATTAATTGTGGAAGTTGGATGAAATTTGGATGCAACATGAACAAAATGCATGGTCAAACAAGGTCAACAATGGCAGTTTGGTAATATCTGCAGTCACTTATTGAAGTGCTGCGTTTTGGGCAAGGAAATGAAATGTTCCTATTGGCTCTCAGCCAATGGAACAGTGCACGCAGCCAATGAACTTCCAAGTTCTGAGTTTTCACATAAACCCTTAGGGTTTCTAACAGCATGGCTCATGGTATCATGTTCAGCTTCATCAATCAATCAAAACCAACAACAAATGAACAGCAACATGTAACAATGATCATACAACAAACCAGCATCCATGACCAAATACAACAAGCACCAACATGTGGATTTTATGAGCATGTTTAAAATTTTCAAACAGCAGGGCATATGCAGCAATGGTATTCATCATCATGTTTCATCATCAATCAACATTTCAATATTATGGTAACAGCATGGCATCAATGTGCAAACGGCAACCAAACAACAGCACACCACATATTTCACATGGATTTTATAGGCATGTTCATGAGGTTCAAAACAGCAGCAAGCAATTAATTTCGATGAAGTCCAACAACAGCACACAAACAGCAGGACATTGGTACAGGAGCATCAATCAATACCAACCAAAACACGAAATTCAAGTTTCTGGAAATTAAAACATGTAAAGCTCATGAACAGCAGGGTTCTATGGTTTTAGAAACAACAGCATACAACCATCATCATCATTCAAACAGCAACCAAACAACAGCATATAATATATTTCACATGGATTTTCTGGACATGATGTTTGGTTCAAATAACAGCAGCATTCATCATCCTTCATCATTTAAATCATCAATCATAAACAAATTTCCAGTAGACCTATTCACACAGCATGGCAACTAAACAAAGATGTTCATACTGCATCCTAGCAACAACCAAACAAACAACCAATCGAGCAAATGCTGGGCAGGTTATGTTCAAACAACAGCAAAGCATCATGTTCATCATGCAATCAAACAGTCATCACCAATTGAAACTCGAACAGCATGGGGGGCAAACATGGCATTGGTACAAGTTTGTTCATGCAACATCATCATCACACAGTATTAATTAACAACAGACCAAGCATAAGCAAAGGAAATTCCTGGGCAGAGCTAAATTTAAACAACAGCAACATACATCAATTCAGCTCCATGGTTCATCAACATCAAACAAGTTTCGAGCAAAAACACACAATGGCATGGCATAATGAACATCAAGCAACATCAACCAACAACCAAACAAACATTAACCATGTGAAAATCTGGACAGAATTAGGGTTTTAAGGTAACAGCATGATCATCATCTTCATGTAAGCAGGAAAATCAAAAACGCCCAGAACCCAAAATTAAGTGTACCAATAGCATCATCAAGCAATAGGCAACAAGAATATAGCATCAAAACTCATTAAATTAAAGCAAGCATGGCCAATCGAGCAGAAATGCATTTGGACACAAAATAAGAAATTCAGATTTCTCCATTATAAGAGCAACATTTCAAGCAAGGCATAGCATTTTAGAATCAGCATTCAGAGACCTTTCACAAGCATAGCATAGCAAGGCAAATGATGGAGGTTGATTACTTACTTGGTTTCGAAGCAAAATGGGAAACAGGGCTGTTTTTGATGATAGAAGCGCAAACAGTAGCAAGCAATGTTTGATAATGAAGGATGATGAAGCTTGTTCAGCTCAGGAATGCTTGGAATTGACTGAATCACGATTTGCCATGTTTGGACCTTGGTGAAAACAGAACGAGGAGAGGAGCTTCCAGTTGGGATTTAAGGGCTCAAAATGCTTTACAATGTGATCCAAATGATGAAGGATGCAAGGATTCCTTGTGGTCTTCGAGGGTTTTTCAAAATCGAGCAAGAATGCAAAGTTGCAAGAGAGGAGAGAATGAAGTTTTTCTGTTTGGTGGCTGTCAAAACTAGGGTTGGATTTTACAGAATGAAGCTTAAATATGGTCTGTTTATCATTACTAAACCATGTGCTAAGTTGGTTTAGTGTTAATGAACTCAATTGCATTTTTTGCTAATTATGCATAAGTGGAGAAGGGAGGTACAAAGCTGGTCGATTTGGGCTGGGCACAGGCTGTCAAAGACCTTTGCAAATGCTGTTTTATGTTGCTGAAGGATTGCTGTCCTTGTTGTACTCTCTTATGCTCCCATTTGCAAAACTAACAAATTATGCACTTTTGCCAAAATTATGGTATGGTAATGGTATGGACATGAATTTGGGATTGGAGCAAGTTTCAAACATGATATGAAAGCAATCTCAATTGGCAAAATAGTGAAAAAAGTCTTAATTCAAAAAGTCAAAGTTTGGTCAAACTTTGATTTTAAAAGGAAAAGGTCAAAAAAAAAGCCATTTTGATTGGTAGGGTTTTGATGAATGAAATTTATATTTTTGGAAAGAGGATGAAAAATGTGGTTTGTAGGAAAAAACCCCACCAAATTTGGCCTTATGGTTTGAGAGATATGGCTCTTTGAAGTTCAAAAATTGGTGAAAATGAATTGATCATATCTTGACAACCACACATGGGATTTGAGAGTTCTTGGACTTTTTGAAAATGGGAGAACAAGATCTTCAACTTTCATGCTGGGCAAAAATTCATTTGAAGCTTGTATCATGATGTAAGTTTAAGATCAAGAAGTTTCCATTTTTGGCAGTTGAAATTACAGGTCCACTTTCTATTTCTGGAAAATTTTCTGTTTGACTTGATTTTCTTCCATGATGAGGTTTGGCATGATAGATGAGACTTATATAAGCATGAATGAGCTCCTTCAAATCAATTCTATCCATCAAATCACTGATTAAATCCACAGTTGACCAAGTTTGACTTTTCTATGGTTTTGGATGACTGAACTTCTTCTGATGAATTCCAAACCCTAATTCCTTGAGAACTTATCTTCAAATGATGTCCCAAGATATGTGAACTCTTGATTGTTAATCATGGTGCCCAAATTCTGCAAGAATGGCCACCATCCATTGCTTTGACTGATTGTTGACTGTATAGGGTTTCTGCCTGGCTATGCATTGACTGATGGCTTCTGAACATCCAACCCTTGATTTAAACACTTCAAATGGACCCTCTAGTCATATGAACTTGATGGACAAACCCTAGGGCTTTGATTCCTTGAGAAACACCCTTGCTTGTTTGGTTGACTGATCTCTTGATCAGTTTGACCTAATTTCTTGCTTGCTTGCTCTTGAGGCAACTGGGGACAATGCAAATGCTATGCAATGGATTATGATATGCTATGACCTAATATGAGATGGTATGTACAATGATAGGTGCAAATTTGAGGTGCTACAGCTGCCCCTATTCAATCAGCTGGGAACCCGAACGGATGATAGCAATGGCTGTCAGACTTTCAGGGTAGACAGGGATTGAATACCAAAGAACCGTAGAAATTTGCACCGACTGGATATAATACAAGAATGCCTGTCAGGATCGGCAAAGAAACAGTTGGAGAGAAAAATCCGTCTGGAACGGAAAAGAAATCGGCCTGAATACCGAAACAGAAACGTCGACCTGGATACCAAAATAAATGGCAACACAGGGATAACCAATGCCTGAGCGTCGTAAGTACATCGACCTGATCGTCGGAAACTTCTTCGGTCTGAACACCGGAGAAAACATAAGTACATCGACCTGATTGTCGGAAACTTCTTCGGTCTGAATACCCGGAAAAACAAGTGCATCAACCTGATCGTCGGAAACTTCTTCGGTCTGAATACCCGGAAAAACAAGTGCATCAACCTGATCGTCGGAAACTTCTTCGGTCTGAATACCCGGAAAAACAAGTGCATCAACCTGATCGTCGGAAACTTCTTCGGTCTGAATACCCGGAAAAACAAGTGCATCAACCTGATCGTCGGAAACTTCTTCGGTCTGAATACCCGGAAAAACAAGTGCATCAACTTGATCGTCGGAAACTTCTTCGGTCTGAATACCCGGAAAAACAAGTGCATCAACCTGATCGTCGGAAACTTCTTCGGTCTGAATACCCGGAAAAACAAGTGCATCAACCTGATCGTCGGAAACTTCTTCGGTCTGAATACCCGGAAAAACAAGTGCATCAACCTGATCGTCGGAAACTTCTTCGGTCTGAATACCCGGAAAAACAAGTGCATCAACCTGATCGTCGGAAACTTCTTCGGTCTGAATACCCGGAAAAACAAGTGCATCAACCTGATCGTCGGAAACTTCTTCGGTCTGAACACCGGGAAAACATATAAGTCATATTATCTATAGTCGTCAAAACGTAGATAATACACTCGCATGGAAGATTATCCATAACCAATTTGTAGGTGGAAAACCATAGAAAAGTAACCAGTCATTGATAGGATAAGCGCCAAGGGCTAACTCCACCAAGGGGATGAAAGTGGGATTTTACAACTACCAGCTAGTAGGTAGAAAACCACGACAATAGGACTTACAACTACCGGTTTGTAGGTAGAGGCCAACAAATTTGGCTGAGGATAAGATGAATGAGTGCCGGTTAGTGAGCGACTATTCATTTATGCCCCAGGGAAGCACAAGGGATAGCCAATAGGAAGCCAATTTAGGATCGATCCAAAAGGCAGACTGAAACAAGACTCATCCTAATGAGGAAAGAACTCAATAGGGAAAATCCATCCCGTGTAGGGAGGGAACGAAAACAACCGTCATCCACGAGGATGTATCTCAGTGGGGGAAATGGCAGGAAAGGATAGACACTTTCTGCTTAAGGGGTTGGCTCTACATGGAGAGGTCAGACACACCCACTTCTGCTAGGGAGAAGACCCAAGTTTGCAAGATGACGCCAACTTCGGGGAGTAACACTGCTGGGGATACTCACTCAACTGAGGAATCACTTGTTGGGAAAACAACAACTTCTCAACCATGCTGAGGAACCCAATTCTGAAACCGATCCGGCGACGCGATGCTAAACTCTTTCCAAAAACTCAATCTTGGCTAGTCACCACGGCCCAGAGCTAATGGATATGCTTGCAATGCTGATGCATGAGTTTTGTTTTACAAAATGCCCCATGATCATGGAAATGCTATGCACTAATGATGCAATATGCTATGCTTATCTAAACGATGAATGCATAAACACACGTCTCCTTCAGAGACATCACCGGGGAACTCCAAGGACGGTGCTGAGGATCTTATAACCATGTCAACTTCCGCCCTGCTGGGGAAAGACGAACCTCGCTTGGGAGTAACAAAGACGACTTGCTAGGGATGATCAGGCGACTTCACTGGGAAGAGCCAACCAATCCACAAGTAGGATAAACTCCGCTTGGGGAAATAACTGCT
Organism: Lathyrus oleraceus; assembly: GCF_024323335.1. NCBI lineage: Eukaryota > Viridiplantae > Streptophyta > Magnoliopsida > Fabales > Fabaceae > Lathyrus > Lathyrus oleraceus. The sequence continues at coordinate 394,543,619 of NC_066580.1, read as the reverse complement.
CCGCTGGGGAAGATAAAACAGGCAACTCTCTGGGGATAAGGCTCATACAAACCTCAGATAAAATAGGCCCTGCCTTGGGGAATAACTGCTACTCCGCTGGGGACAACCCACAATGCTCACAAGTAGAAACGACTCAGCTGAGGAAGTAGGTATCCGTCTGCCATGGACACCCGTCCAATCTACTGGTAGAATAAACTCTGCTGGAGAAATAAATGCTTCACTGGGGCAGGCTCAAACAAACCATAGCTAGGAGAATGATTTCGTCTGGGGAAAGCACTGCCGGGGAATGCTCACAGGTGATGACCTTACTGGGGAAAATATTCGCAGGTGACGTCCTGCAAATCGGAACAAAAGGTGCCCCAGGGAGTACATGGACAAGATACGCTCAAGTGTCCTCAATATTCAAAATGATTTTCAAATGTTTTAATCTTTCTGCACGTTATTGTTTAGCCTTCATGTTTTTTAGATGCAATGTTTATCAAAAATTCGGACGTTTTTGCAAACAAAACAGTAAAAGTAAAAACAAGAGAGCAATTTATCTGAATAACAACTTTTATTGATTGAAAGTGTGCCTGAAAAGGCAAATACATTGGGAAGCAATTCCTAGGAAGAGGTAATTGCGCACAAAAGGAAAATAAACTATCCTAATGGCAATGTGAATACGACATCCACTGTTTCCCAACTCTGTTATAACTCATAGATCATCAGTTTCCTCCCAACTCTTTGCTTTCTGAGAAGACTGACTGAACCGATCATATCCTTTGAGATGGCAGCTGACGAAGCGTGATGAAGTACAGATGACTCAGACTGTAGTCTTCGCTTTAATCCCTCTTTTGGCCGGATCGCCCTTTCGGGTTTTCAATCCACCGGGATACCCATTTTTGCCTAAGCCGCCCTTGCGGGTTTTCGACTTACCGGGTGTACAATTTTTTCATCTTTATCCCTAACTTTTGCCCGAACCTTTCTTTCTGTTTTTTGGTTCGCCGGGATGCCCATTTTTGCCTGGACTCTTTTATTCTTTTTGTCCAGCGGGTCAATTTATGCGAAGTATTTTTTGACTACATCTGAGTTGACAGGGGAAGGAAAATCTTCACCATCCATAGTTGTAAGCATTAAGGCTCCACCGGAGAAGACCTTCTTCACAACATACGGACCTTCGTAGTTAGGAGTCCACTTGCCCCTGTTATCTGTACCGGGAGGAAGGATCCTCTTCAAAACTAGATCGCCGGTTTGAAATGTCCGAGGACGCACTTTCTGATCAAAGGCTCGCTTCATCCTTCTCTGATACAACTGCCCATGGCACACAGCTGCTAACCGTCTTTCTTCGATAAGGCTTAACTCATTAAACCTTGTACGAATCCACTCGGCTTCGTCCAGCTTGACATCCAATAATACCCTCAGAGAAGGGATCTCCACCTCAACTGGTAGGACTGCTTCCATACCATACACAAGGGAGTAGGGGGTTGCCCCGGTCGACGTACGTACTGAAGTACGGTACCCATGCAAAGCGAAAGGCAACATCTCGTGCCAATCTTTGTACGTAACGACCATCTTCTGCACAATCTTCTTGATGTTCTTGTTTGCTGCCTCTACAGCACCATTCATCTTTGGTCTGTAAGGAGAAGAATTGTGATGTTCGATCTTGAAATCTCTGCAAAGCTCTTTCATCATTTTGTTGTTGAGATTTGAACCATTGTCAGTGATGATTCTCTCAGGAACTCCATAACGACAGATGATTTCCTTCTTGATGAACCGGGCAACCACTTGTTTGGTGACGCTGGTAAAAGAAGCTGCTTCCACCCACTTGGTGAAGTAATCGATCGCAACCAAGATGAAGCGATGTCCATTAGAAGCAGTAGGCTCAATCTTCCCAATCATGTCGATGCCCCACATGGCAAACGGCCAAGGCGAGTTCATGACATTCAACGGGCTTGGTGGTACATGCACCTTATCAGCATAGATTTGACACTTATGGCATTTCCGAGCGTATTTGAAGCAATCGGATTCCATAGTCATCCAATAATAACCGGCTCTCAACAATTTCTTCGACATTGCATGACCACCAGCGTGGGTACCAAACGAACCCTCGTGCACTTCTTGCATTAACATGTCTGCTTCGTGTCTATCCACGCATCTGAGCAAGACCATGTCAAAGTTTCTCTTGTACAGCACATCATCCTGATTCAAGTAAAAGCTTCCAGCTAGCCTTCTCAGGGTCTTCTTATCATTCTTCGACGCACCCTCAGGATACTCTTGAGTCTTGAGGAAGTTCTTGATGTCATAATACCACGGCTTATCATCAATAGCATTAACAGACTCGGCTGCAAACACATACGCAGGCCTCTCGAGTCGATTCACCGCAACATGTGGCACATGATTCCACCAATGAACCTTTATCATAGAGGATAGAGTAGCCAAGGCATCAGCCATCTGATTCTCGTCTCGAGGGACATGATACAACTTCACCTTCTTGAAGAACGTCAGTATTCTTCTGGTGTAATCTCTATAAGGGATCAGATGCGGCTGGTTCGTATTCCAATCTCCATTGACCTGGTTGATCACTAGAGCAGAATCTCCGAAAATGTCGAGTGTTTTGATCCTCAGATCAATGGCTTCTTCTATCCCCATGATACAAGCCTCATACTCAGCTTCATTGTTGGTGACGTCGAATGTCAATCTGGCGGAGAAAGGTATATGAGCACCTTTGGGATTGATCAGCACTGCCCCAACACCATTACCGTTCATATTCACAGCCCCATCAAACATCAGTGTCCACTTGTCATCAGGATCCGGTCCTTCCTCGACAAGCGGCTCTTCACAATCTTTCATCTTCAGATACATGATGTCTTCATCAGGGAATTCAAACATCATAGGCTGATAGTCGTCGATCGGTTGCTCGGCGAGATAGTCTGACAAAATACTACCTTTGATGGCCTTCTGTGACGTGTACTGAATGTCGTACTCTGTTAAGATCATTTGCCATCGGGCAACACGTCCGGTGAGAGCTGGCTTCTCAAAGATGTATTTCACAGGATCCATCCTAGAAATCAACAGAGTAGTATGGTTCAACATATACTGCCTTAGTCGGCGAGCAGCCCAGGCCAAAGCACAGCAAGTTTTCTCGAGCAGTGAATATCTTGTTTCACAGTCGGTAAACTTTTTGCTTAGGTAGTATATGGCGTGCTCTTTTCGACCAGACTCGTCATGCTGCCCCAATACACACCCCATCGAAGTCTCGGTGACTGAAAGGTACATGATCAGTGGTCTCCCTGGAACTGGAGGTATCAGGATTGGAGGTTTCTGTAAGTACTCCTTGATTTTGTCAAAAGCGTTCTGACAATCATCATTCCATCTGATCGCCTGATTTTTTCTGAGTAGTTTGAAAATTGGTTCACATGTAGCAGTTAGATGAGATATGAACCTTGCAATGTAGTTCAACCTCCCTAAAAACCCACGGACTTGCTTTTCCGTCTTTGGTTCAGGCATCTCTTGAATAGCTTTGACTTTAGCTGGATCAACCTCAATCCCTTTTTCACTGACAATGAAACCTAAGAGCTTCCCGGATCTCACTCCAAACGTGCACTTGTTCGGATTCAGCCTCAGTTTGAACTTGACCAGTCTGTCAAACAACTTCTGCAGATTAACCAGGTGCTCCTCTTCCGTCTGCGACTTCGCAATCATATCATCCACGTACACTTCGATTTCGTTGTGCATCATGTCATGAAAGAGAGTCGTCATTGCCCTCTGATAGGTAGCACCGGCGTTCTTCAGCCCAAACGGCATAACTTTGTAGCAGAAAGTGCCCCAAGGTGTAATGAATGTCGTCTTTTCCATGTCCTCAGGTGCCATCTTGATCTGGTTGTAGCCTGAGAAACCGTCCATGAAAGAGAATACCGAGGACTGAGCCGTGTTATCAACCAATACATCAATGTGAGGTAATGGGAAATCATCTTTCGGACTCGCCCTATTCAGATCTCGGTAGTCGACACACATCCTAACTTTGCCATCCTTCTTCGGCACGGGAACAATGTTGGCAACCCACGGCGGGTAACTTGTAACAGCCAAGAATCCTGCATCCCACTGCTTCTGAACCTCTTCCTTGATCTTGACGGCCATATCAGGACTAGTTCTGCGAAGCTTCTGCTTGACTGACGGACACTCTTCTCGGAGAGGTAACCGATGCATCACAATGTCTGTATCCAACCCAGGCATATCTTGGTATGACCAGGCGAATATTTCCACATATTCTCTCAACATCTCGATTAGCCTCCTCTTGACAGAGTCTTCTAAAGCAGCCCCGATCTTGATCTCTCTTCTGGCGTCCTCGGTACCCAGATTGACGATTTCCAACTCTTCCTGATGAGGTTGGATGACCCTTTCCTCTTGCTTCAGTAATCTGACCAATTCTGCAGGGGGTTCACAGTCTTCCTCACTCTCCTCTTCAGCTTGGTAGATGGGATTGTTGAAATCGTACTGAGCCATAACAGAGTCGTTCACAGTGGATGCCAAAAGATCATTTCTGCATGTTTAATGTTTTGTTTTTAGAAAAAGATTTCAATAAAGTCACAAAAAACAAAAAAACATTGCCATTTTTTATTGTTTTGAAAAAGTGGAAAACAGAAAATGGAAAGACAAAGATCTCAAAATTTGATTGGAAAAACGTCCTTTATTTATAAACATTGCGAACATGATGTGGCCCTACAATGAACCACTACGCCCTGGGCGGAACGTAGGGTTTTCATGCAAAATGAAAAAACAAAAGAAAATTACTCTGTCAGTAGAGTAACTTGGACCACATCTTCTGCTGTCCAGTTGTTGATAACCTCGCCTGGTGCACAAGGGCGGACCCAGACATCCAAATCATGATCACTGTCTTCACCATCAGTAGCAAAGACGTCTCCATGGTTCATCAGCCCAGCGCTGGTGAAGGTGCTCGGACCTGCTTGTATGCTCTGCTCTGCTGCGAGAGGCTCGTACCCAATGCCGAATTTGTCTTCCTTGATAGGCAAGTCAACCATCTTGCCCCAGCCCTCTGCTCTGCCAGAGTCAACCACCTCTTTGGCTTGCTTGTATGACGATATCGAAGCACCAGGCTTCCTCTGCTCAGCACAAGCTACCCCCTCTAAGGCCACGGTCTCAAATGCCTGGCACAGGGTTTCGTGGATCTCACCATCTACCTCAACATACTTGAATGAGGAGAGATGACTCACCAGAATCTCCTCTTCACCGCAGACGGTCACAATCTGACCGTTCCAGACATACTTGAGCTTCTGATGGAGAGTCGACGAGACCGCTCCAGCCGCGTGTATCCAAGGACGCCCCAACAAACAGCTATAAGCAGGCTGAATGTCCATCACATAAAATATGATGTCAAAGGTCTCAGGACCTATCTTCACTGGCAAAGTGACTTCACCAAACACAGACCGTTTGGATCCGTCAAAAGCACGCACGATCAGGTCACTGGGAGTGAGCACGACTCCCTCGACATCAATCTTCTTCAGTATTTGCTTCGGAAGGACATTCAGGGACGACCCGGTGTCCACTAGCACGTGAGACAGAACAGCACCTTTGCACTCCATAGTGATGTGCAAGGCTTTGTTGTGACTACGGCCCTCAGGCGTCAAGTCTAGGTCAGTGAAACCTACACCATGCCTGGTACTCACATTTGCTAGTACACCTTCCAGCTGGTTGACCGATATCTCTTGCGGGACATATGCCATATTCAACATTTTCAGCAAGGCGTCCCGATGTGCCTCAGAACACATCAGCAAAGAGAGTATCGAGATCTTCGACGGAGTCTGGTTGAGTTGATCAACAATCTTGTAATCACTCTTCTTAATGATCTTCATAAACTCCTCGACATCTTTCTGGAAAGAACCCTCAGCCTCCTTCTGAGCCGGTTCTTCGTCAACCATTGTTTGTTTGCCCTTAGCCCTTGCAGATGACTCAGCCGCAGCATCCCTCAAAGGCTGAGGAGCAAACAGTCGTCCACTCCTTGTGAAGCCTCCCTGTCCTCCAACATTGTCCACTACAGGACTTGCAACAGCAGGGATCCTCACAGGAGCACTGATCGTAACCGGTGCTTGCACAGCTGGTCTTGTCTGGTTACCAGCCCTTCTATCTCGGCGATAGGCGTTGTCATATCTCCATGGCACAGCTCTACTATTTTCAACTTGTCCTCTGCCGGACGCCACAATAGTAACTGGTGCTCTGATGGTTACCGGGGTAGAAATGGTAACCGGAGTATTGCTGGTGGTGGGTGTACTGACAGCCCCACGCCCTCTTCCTTCAGCCGGTTTATAAAAAATGGTGACAGTAGACACTGCCCCATTATCTCTGGTAGCACGGCTGAACTGCAAACAGCCCTCATCCATCAGACTCTGAATTCTAGCCCTCAGCTGGTCACAACCGTTGGTAGATTCTGAACAACCCACACAATCTTCTGAACAACCTGGGTCAACACCCCCCTTCAACAATCGGCCCTTGACGACCAACAAAGACGTCTGAACATCTTCAACATCTACGATTAGGTCTTCAGCTTCCCCATCTTCAATGTTATTAACCCTATGCCCTCCATGCTGTGGCATAGGATTGTTTACCACATTCGGAACCGGAGAGAAGTTGATTGCCTTGGAATCAATCAAGTCCTGAACCTTATGCTGCAAAACCCGGCACCTCTCAGTGTGGTGCCCTGGTGCCCCAGAATGAAAATCACAACGGGCATTTGCATCGTAACCCGGAGGCAGCACTGCTGGAGTAGCCATTGTACGCAATTCAACAAACCCTAACCGGAGTAGTTCGGGTAACAATTCGGCGTACGTCATTGGCAGCGGATCAAAATGTCGATTAGCCATTCTTTGTCTTGGCTGATACGGACGTTGCTGTTGTTGTTGTTGTTGTTGTTGTTGTGGTTGTTGTTGAACTCTCTGTTGTTGTTGTGGACGCGGTTGAGGTGCAGGAATGGTCACTGCGGCGATTGGACGATACTGGTCCCTGTTGTTGTTAGCTCTGTACGCACCCCCTCTGTGCTGTACAGCATTGGTCTCTCCTTCTCTACGGCGAGGTGCCCCTGTAAGACCCCAATTTTGGCCCTAAGATCCCTCATGGCCCATATCATTCATATCATAACCTCAAGGATCATTGCATGCCTTTGTCCCCTCCTAGTGGGTAGGTTGCCTTGTGGGTTGATTTCTTGATCACCAAGCATACTTTGCATTTGTATATCTTTGCTTTTCATATGTTTATCATTCAAAAAGTACAAAAATATTGTCAGTCTAACCTTGTTGCTTGCAGTTGAAGCAATCATCAGCAATTAGGTCAAAGTCAGTCATTGATCAGTCAAAGCAATGGATGGTGGCCATTCTTGCAGAATTTGGGCACCATGATCAATAATCAAAAGTTCATACATCTTGGGACATCATTTGAAGTCAAGTTCTCAAGGAATTAGGGTTTGGAATTCATCAGAAGAAGTTCAATCATCCAAAACCCTAGAAAAGTCAAACTTGGTCAACTGTGGATTTAATCAATGATTTGATGGATAGAATTGATTTGAAGAAGCTCATTCATGCTTGTATAAACCTCATCTATCATGTCAAGCCTCATCATGGAAGAAAATCAAGTCAAATCAGAAATTTTCCAGAAATAGAAAGTGGACCTGTAATTTCAACTGCCAAAAATGGAAACTTCTTGATCTTAAACTTACATCATGATACAAGCTTCAAATGAATTTTTGCCCAACATGAAAGTTGAAGATCTTGTTCTCCCATTTTCAAAAAGTCCAAGAACATCAAAATCCCATGTGTGGTTGTCAAGATATGATCAAATCATTTTCACCAATTTCTGAACTTCAAAGAACCATATCTCCCAAACCATAAGGCCAAATTTGGTGGGGTTTTTTCCTACAAACCACATTTTTCATCCTCTTTCCAAAAATATAAATTTCATGACCTACAACCTTGCCAATCAAAATGGCATTTTTGGACCTTTTCATTTAAATTCAAAGTTTGACCAAACTTTGACTTTTTGATTTATGGACTTTTTCTTGATTTTGCCAATTGGGAAATGTTTCATATCCTATTTATGATTTGCTCCAAGCCTAAAATCATCATCATATCACCATTATGCTATCATTTGGACCAAAATGCAAAAAACTTGAAAATTGGCAATTGGCTTCAAACAAGTGAAAGCAAGTACAGCAGTCAAAGGCAACAACAAACAGCACAAACATGGTCTGCTAGCAGCCTGATTGCAGGCCCATTCGACCAGCTTTGTACCTCCCTTCTCCACTTACATACCAATTAGCAAAATTGCAAAATGTGTCATTAAGCATAAACAAGTTTACCATTTGATTAAGCCTTGCAAAACAGAAGTATATAAGCTGCATTTTCTGACATTCCAACCCTAATGGATAGCAGCCACGACCAGAAACATTCATTTTGCTCTCATTTTGCATTTTTACCAAAAGGGATTTTCTGCATAAAAACTCCAAAAACCCTTGAACATCTTTGGTTCCCTCATGATCCAACCAACCTTTGGAAACTTTTTGGATCTTTAATCACCAGCTGGAGCTTCATTTTCTCACTCTGTTTTCACCAAGCTCAGCTATGGCAGTTGTAAACTCGAGCTGGATTTGAGCTGTTTGAGTCAAGCTACTTCAAGCATCCATCATTTAGGACCATCATCTTCATTTGTTTCAAGCTTATACCACCAAAACAGCACTGCATCTTCTTCTGCTCTTCACATTGGTAAACTTTCGAATCTTTCATTTTCCAAATCCATGCTATGCCTTGTGTTGTTCATGATGTGCTGAAGCCCATGCAGTTTGAATCATTGAAAATAATCGACTATGCTGTGTGAAATTTGAACTTCATTATTTATGCTCAAATGAGTTTCTGTTCGATTTGCTTTACCCATGTTGAATTAGAAAAAATGGCTACCATATTTGTATTGCTTGATGTTTGCTGAAGCTAATGATATGCTTGTTTAAACTTTCTGGTTTTGTTGAAATTTCATGATGAATATGAACTTGATGCTGTTATGCTTAAACCATGAACCTACCATGCCCAAAATCCCCTTGATTCTGTTTGTTTTGTTGTTAGATGATGTTACATAATGATGTTTGTTTCATAGTCATGTTTGATTGAGGATGCTGTTAATGATTATTGTTCATGTGGATGGATGTTGCTGTTTGAAAATGAATACATGTGTGCTGCTTCCTTAAACCCTTGTATGTTTTTTTTCCAGAAATCCAATTTTGCATGCTGGCTGTTATTGTTACATGTTGCACGAACCTTATGAGTGTGATGCCATGATATTTACATGATGATGAATTCGGTTGATGAATGCATACCATGCTGTTGTCTGTTTGTTTGGTCGAATGATGTTGATGTTCATAATGCCCTGCTGCTGTGTTACAACCCTTATACTGTTTCCAGAAATCCAGCTCGTGTGTTTTGATTGCTGTTTGTTATATGTTGTATGAGCATCATGAGTATGTTACCATGTGGTCTCCATGTTTGATTTTGATTTGTTAAATGAACATGAAGAGTATGCATGCTGCTGTTTGAAACCTCCTGAACATTGCTCATAAAGTCCACATGTCGGTGTTTGTTGTGTTTGGTCATGGATGCTGGTTTGTTGTATGATCAATGTTTGCATGCTGCTGCTTATTCGATGATGTTTCGATCGATTGCTTGAATGATGAACCCTGCTGCTGTGTTTGAACATTAATATTTGCCAGAAATCCACATAGATCATGCTCTGCTTGTTTGTGCTATGATGTTACAAGAGTGAGTGTTATGCTGTTGTGTGTTGGTGCTTGATTTTTTATGTTGATGAACCTGCTTCAAGAGCAAATACCAACGTCCTGCTGTGTGTAAAAATCTAGGGTTTTGCTAAACCCAGACTTTCAATTGTTTGGCACACGCACTGTTCCATTGGCTGAGAGCCAATAGGAACATTTCGTTTCCCCCCCAAAACGATGCAGTTTCAGTAAGTGAGCCCGGAATTACAAAACTGCCATCGGTTGACCGCATGTTGACCTTATACCATGTCATCTTGTTCATACTTCATTCAATTATTCATCAAACTTCCATAATTCATTTCAAATTCATTTTAACTCCAAAAATTGTGGGATTTTTTGCATTAAACTCGTGAATGTGTCCTCTATTTTATTGTGAATTTTAATCAATTTTTCATTGGCTGGATTTTTTATGATAATTGATTTCCCAACATGTATGCATAAATGATACATTGTGCCATTTCAATTGTGAAATACTCATGTTGCATCCAATGAGCTTGAAATTTTTTTGTGGTGAAACTAGACACATTGACCTTCATTTCCATATAAAGTTTGTGCATTTATCATTTGTGGATTGAGAGTTATGATTTTCTGAAGTTATGTGCTACATTTGGTGCTATGCCATGATCATGTATTTTCCCAATTTTTGTTCACATGCTTCCTCTTATCCAATTGACCCCAAATTTTGCATGAGTGATCTATCACATGTCTAGTTTGTGTATGAATTTTCTTGGAATTAATCATGCTGTTTTCCATTTGATTGTGAATTTTCTTCCATATTTGGTCATTTGTTGACTTTTTGTGCTATGCCTTGCCAAATCTTTTGTGAAATTCTCAAATCATATTGTATGACCATGAAATTTCATATGTGATGACTAGACATCTCAAGCTTTGCATTGGTGTTAATCTCATTCATTTCTCTTCTGTTTTCAAATTGATATGATTTTTTGAAGTTGACCTATGCTTGTTGACTTTCACCATGCTTACTTGAATTTGGTTTGACTTCATGATTTTACTTGACTGCCTTCCTCTCATCCAAATGCCATGAAATTTTACATGTATACCATGTTAGATGTTAGGATTGAGTGTGATTTATTTCATGATTTTTGAAAATGTTTGAGTTGACTTTTGAATGAAGTCTTTGCTGTTGACTTTTGTATGCTTCTCTGGCCATGCTTTGCATTCATTTGTGTATAAAATGACCATGATGCATGATATAATTATGAATCCAATTGAGAATTCTTCTTGAATGATTAAACTTGGTTTGGGTTGACTTTTCCTTGCTGCCTTGACTTTTTTCTTTCATCTTTGACCCTAGGCTAGTCCTAGTGGTCTTCTAAGCTTATGTTGAGTTCATCTGTTTCAGGTTAAGCACCAATGCCTTGAGGATCATTCAAATGTGTTTTAATTTGGTTGTTAAATGTGCTAACCTTTGTTTTGTAGGTGACTCATATGCTTGAGTCTTTGTGCCTTGCACAATTGATCCCTCTGTGGTTGACTTTTGTTTATCCATTTGCCTTTGATTTTGACTGTTGAACTGTTTGCTAATAAGTTTGACTTTTTCAGGTACTTTAGTTGCCTAAGTTCTTTGAACTTGCTTACTTGCTTTGCTATTTAGCATTTGCTTTGAGGTATAAACCTTTCTTCTTCATGTAGTCTGGAGACCCGGTCTGTTATTTGACCGGGCAAACTGTCTGAAGTCCTCCTTAAGAGGCAATGCCTGTGTTTGTTTATATTTGTCCCAAGCAGGAAAAGTCCTTCAAGTAAGGCAATTGGTGGAAGGTAGGGATAAGCAATCTATCCCCCACTATTCAGTGTGTCCTCTCTTTGCTCCCATTACATGGTTGAAGCATTGAGATAAAAACCCAAGATCCAATCGAGTCAATAATGTGGAGAGAGTTCCTACTTTCTGAACTCCCACACTTTCTTTGATGCTCTCTCTGATCTGAGATAGAAGCAATGAGGCACACCCCTCATCTCCTATTCATCTGCTTCACCTTAGCCTCTCAATGGCAAGGTTAAGAGCGACCTTCACCTATTACAGTGGACTTTTAAAGTCAAACCCTCTTGTGTGAGCCCCCATTGTTTGGCTATAGAGTGTGCTGTTTGATATTCATTGATATTGATTGATTGCTTCATATGCACTTGTCTGCTTGTATGTTATGCATTTATCATCATTATCAATTGCCATTAGTGCATGATCATATCATTTGTCTGTGAGACTTTTGTTATTATTGTTTGCCCATTGAGGACAATTGTAAGTCCATTGCTTTGGCATTTGCTCCTGTGATATGGAAGGATAGAGTGTAAGACCTCATTGGTCACTCATATCTTCTGTTGCTTTGTTTGTATGTGAGGATACAGTTATAAGTCCCCGTAAGTTGGCATCTGTTGTCCTATGATCATAATTTGATCTGTTTGTTGTATGTGAGGATACAGTTATAAGTCCCTGTAAGTTGGCATCTGCTTTCCTGTGATCATAATTTGATCTGTTTAATTTGTATGTGAGGTTGCAACTGTAAGTCCCTGCTAGTTGGCATTTGCTTTCCTATGATCATATGTTGGATATTGGTGTAAGCCCAGACAGATTGGCATCCGGTATCCAAGTTTCGTTTTGTTCTAGGAGATTAGTGTAAGACCATTGAGTGGCATCTGATATCCATTTCTGTTTTAGGAGACTGGTGTAAATCCATCTATTGGTATCCGGTATCCGCTTTTATTTCTTTGCCTGTGGAGATTAGTGTAAGACCATTGAGCGGCCTCTGATATCCCATTTTGTTTTAGGAGATTGGTATAAGACCATTGATTGGCATCCGATATCCGCTTTTCTATTGCTTTGTTTGTTTATTATTATTCATTGCTATTCCAAAGGCCACACTTGAATCATCTCCCATATGATTTCAAGAAGTGAACCTTCTAAGAAGTTTTACTATCCATCCTCATCCATTCATCATTCATTATGTCCTGAACCTTTTCACACTATACCTTTTAAACTTGACATAAGTGTTGTGCAAACATCTTCATGTTTTTTAACTAAAAACCTGGACTCAAGTCCTTGACTTTTTTCAAACTCCATTTCATAATACTTCCTTCGAATCAATCTTAATCATACTTTGACTTCACTTTCATAATCACAATCAATTAACTTCACTCATTCACTTGTTTTGGCTTTGTCCATTGTTAATCTTTTCATGCATTAGCCATAGGTTTCAATTATCATTGTGGTTGATGTAAATCTTGCCTATCCTTAGTGAGTCGACAGTAAGACTTCCGTACTGAAAACAGGGCTAACCCCTCTAGTACGTCGAAGCTATCCTCGCATGGTGGATGTTGTTTTTGGTCGAGTGTTCTCCCATTGATAATGAAAAGCCTCAGTGCTTGTGTTTAAAACTGAATCCACCAACTTTTGGAAATCTTTTAGCCGAACTACGGCGTTTTGATCCTTACCTTTGATGGAAGGTACGTAGGCAGCGGGTTCATCCGTTCGAACACAAAAATAAATAAAACCCAATAACACAAAAATAACTAACTTGTATATTCTTTTCTCATCATCCCAATCATGTTTGCACAATCTTTATGTCATAACAAATAACAATTTAGTATAACAAGTGTGAAAAGGGCTCCCTAGGAGTACCTAGGACGTAGTGGGTGCCTAACACCTTCCCATTGCGTAATTTACCCCTTACCCAGACTCTCTGATCTTTTTATTAGTTTTCTACGTGTAAAACTTCTTAGGCTTTTGTTCGCTTTTTAGCCAATCCTTTGGATAAATAAAAGTGCGGTGGCGACTCGAAATTTCAATGTATCTCATAGCTTATGGTTTAATCGATAGATCATATAGCGACGAATACACCGTCACAGAAAAGTGGCGACTCTGCTGGGGAAGAGCCACAGAAAAGTGGCGACTCTGCTGGGGAGTTCTTCTCACCAGAATCTCTGGTTGTATTGCCTACTTTTCACCCTTGTTGTGATATATTATTATTTGTTCACTTGACATATTTTTGTACAATTTGGGATCAATGTATTGATTGTAATGTGTGAATTGCTTGATATACGATTGCTGTTTGCTTTGGTGATCTGTGAGATGAGTTCTGTACCCGAACTCGAGTGCACTCTAGGATAGGAGAATGGCATAGTCTTGTTTGACTGGTGTGGAGTAGTCCTTAGCCAGTTGACTTGCGAGCCCATTCACTTGGTGGAGGTCATGTTGAACTAATAATGTCACACAAGTTATTTGTGGTTAGGCATTATTCTTTCAATCATGTTCCGCAGAAGCCAAGGACCTTAGTTTACCAAACCCATCTTGGCCTATTTTTAGGACCGTAGTGCGGAGGTCGTTCAGATGTCAGTTCTGATACGATTGTTACGCGATACTACACTCATAAGAGTTTCTCTTGAGAATATTCTTGGAATACGAGTATTTGTTCCTCCGATAATATTCGAAAGATGGAACGATGATTATGGGAACCTCTGATAGAACATGTCTGGCAGGTTTAAACCCTAGTACACTCCCTTTGGGTGGTTCTTAACCGAGACTCCATGCTCGTGACTCTCAACAAACCCGTGATTCGTGGTTGAGTCGTTCAAACATTGTTAATATCAATGGATCCCGGATCAGGTGTAAAACCTAAAATCCATCAAAGCGGCTGGTTGATATTAAGAATGTCTGAACCGGTTCACGTACCGTTAATATCAATGGAACTTGGGTGTCGATAAGGTGAAAACCTAAATCCACCAAAATGGATGATTGATATTAGGGATACAATGAGCTTTCCCACGACCTTCGTTTGGTGTGCCTTGTTTGATCCTTGAGTGTGATTGTTGCATTCATGCATTCATACATTCATCTACATCCATATCATCAAAAAAAAAAAAAAAAAAAAAAAAAAAAAAAACAGAAAATTTTCAAGGAACTCAAAGGAGTTTATTTGCAAAAAATTTTCAAAACATGAAAAAACCGGGAAAATTTTTTTCACCTGATATATCTGATGAGATATTCTCATGTAAGGTCAAAATGCTTAAATATTTCAAAGTTTGCAAATAAAACCCTCGGGTTCCTTTGATAAAAAACAAGCATATGCATAAACACTTCATGCATCATTTGCATAAGCAGGTGTTTTGTTCCGGTCTCCCGTCCTGTGGTCTGACCCTGCGATCTTCATTTGCTTTTGAGACGCACCTCGCCGGTATTATACCAGAGCCAACTCTTCCAGATTGATGGATCATCCTGAGCTAGAGAGCTGTGAATTCAGAGGGATTTTTGCCAGACCAAGTGCTTTTGATGGATTTATTCCTGTTGATGGATTTATTCCTGTTGATGGATTTATTCCTGTTGATGGATTTATTCCTGTTGATGGATTTATTCCTGGTTAACCGATCCCGGGCTGGCATTGGCTACTGTTCTGGGGCACTTAAGGAGCAAGGTTTGTTCACGAATGGAGGATTCATCCATGATGATCAACCTGAAGAAGAGGCTGCTGCCATCTTTGAAGAAGATGCAGAAGATCTGAACAATTTCATCATACCTGGTGGTGTCTGCCACAATTGGGTCGCTGTGGATGTTCCTACGGTCATTCATAAGTCAGCGTGATTTGTTCATTTTGTTTAAAACCCTTCTCCCATGCCAAAAGGAGAAGTGATGACATTGTTGGCAGCATTTAATACAATGATGTTTTCATTCAATTAATGCATTGTTAAACATTTGTTTTTCCATTTGTTTTCACTTTTTGCTTTTTGCATGAAATCAGTGATCACAAAAAACCTGAAAAACAATAAAAGACAGCATTTTTCATCTGCATAAATGATTTGCTTGTTTAAATATTCAAAAGCTTTTCATTATCCAGAATCATTATGCAGGGATTTCTAAACCCATTGAACATAATGATCAAACGCCATCTCCCAATCTTGAAGTCCTTGTATCTGGGGCAGAGGAAGATGATGATGAAGGGGATTCCTGACGAGATTACCCGCCTTCTTGAGCACAAAGAAGCTCATTCAGCTGTATCATGAGAATCAGCAAAACAGTCAAACTGGGGCATTGCAAATGCAATTAAAAAAAAAAAAAAAAAAAAAAAAAAAAATCAAAAAAAAAAAAAAAAAGAAAAAGCAAAAAAAAAGAGGGTGAAAAAAAGAAGAAAAATTCAAAAACCAGGAAAATTTTTTCAAAATTTTTCCAAGGGAAAAAGAAAAAGTATACCCTCCAGTCCCTAGTTGACTGATGCTGAATGGATTCAGAGTCGTTATGACCAACTGAATTTGATTGAAGAGAAGCGATTAACTGTCATGTGCCATGGTCAGTTATATCAACAGAGAATGAAGAAAGCATTCGACAAGAAGGTCAAGCCTCGTGTGTTCCGAGAAGGCGACCTTGTGCTCAAGAAAGTTTTGTCTTTCGCGCCCGATTCCAGGGGCAAGTGGACTCCAAACTACGAGGGTCCATATGTTGTTAAGAGAGCCTTTTCAGGCGGAGCTTTGATGCTTACAACAGTGGATGGGGAGGATTTCACTCGTCCTGTGAATTCAGATGCAGTCAAGAGATACTTTGCCTAGAAAAAAAGTATATGCAAATGAAAAAAACAAATGAAAAAACAGAATAGCTCGCTAAGTTGAAAACCCGAAAGGGCGGCTTAGGCAAAAATGAGCGTCTCGGTGGAGAACCCGCAAGGGTAATTCAGGCAAAAATTAGAGACTTTGAAAAAAGATATATTTGCATCCCGCTAGATTGAGTACCTCACCCTGGGGCAATCTAGGCAAAAATTAGGGATTTGGCAAGTAACTGCATCCTGACAAGACTTTCTGGTTCATCAGTCGTCATTTCGTCAGAAGATTCTCGATTCGTCGTCAACTGAAGCTTCGGATACATCGAGATTCAAATTGGTAGAGAAAGGATCATTATGTTCAATGTAGCCCTCTTCCAATATATATCACTGATTTCAAATTTGTACAGATCTATGGAGTCTTGCCATTTGCAGACTACCATTCTATCAAATCAATTTGAGCTTTTTATCCAATTATTTGCACTCTTATTTGTTTCAATTCAACAAATGTTTTGCATGTTTTAAATTGATAAAATGTCATTGTTTTAAACAAATCAAATTTTTCAAAATATATTGTTTTAAACAAAAAGAACATTCACAAGATTGAAAGGATACTTAAGAATATCTCAGTGCTCTCCCGAGGGTGGCACGATTCCCAACAGGTAAGACATTTGTTCATATTCCTGGTTTGGTGGTATTTTCTTTCTCCAGATCTTTGTTGAGGTTGTTCCTCAGACAAAGTTGTTGTTGGGGCTGTTCCCCAGTACAGTCGCAAGTGATTTGTTGTTGAAGACTTTGTTTTCTCCAGCAGCAGTTTTCCCAGCATGGGTGTTTTCTCGTAGAAGTTTCGGTGATTGATGGTCTGTCATCTTGGTGCCCCGTCACTTTCTCTAATGGGTCGATACCCCCAGACTTTATTTGTCTCCTCAGCAGTCATGAGTATAATTGATTGATTGATACTCCCCTCGGAGTCGCGAGTAGAGCTGTTATTGATATCCCCACCAGAGTTGCAAGTGGAGTTGTTACCACTTTTCCCCATGCAGTGTGCCAGCAGGATTTGTCTGTTTCCTCAGCACGTTTGTTTTCTTTTGAAGATTCGGTAAGTCAGTGGTTGGATACCCGGTACTTTACCTTTTTCCCCGGCAAAGTCGTCTGCGGATTTGTTGCTATCTCTCCATCAGAGTTGTTCTCTTCAACAGAGCAGGATTTATTTTCCTATTCAGTGGTTATTTGGGTTGACATCCCAGTATTGCAACCATCTTTTCCTCAGCTTAGTCTGCAGAGTGTTTGTTGTGGCAGTTTCGCCAGTTGAATACTCCTTAAATCCCCGGTATGGTCGGATGATGGCTTTGGCCTCCAGTGAATGGATTTATTTCCTGACTGTTTGTGATCCCCAGTAGAGTGGCTTATATTGCAGAATCTACTTGTTGTGATCAGTTTGCTGTGTATTCTCCCCAAGTGGAGCGGTTCGTCGCAGAATCTACTTGTTTGATCTGTCCTCCCTCAGTGGTTTGCCCCCAAGAGAGTAGCCGACAGTTTTCCCCAGTAGAGTTGCTTATGCAGTTAGATTCTACTTGGATGATATCATTCTCCCTCAGTGGGTTGTTCCCCGGTGGAGTTATGTGGAGTTGCTTCTACAGCAGTTTGTGCTTGTACAACGCACTTTTTGTTTCTCAGTTGACCCTGGGATCCCCTGCAGATACTTTGGGATCTCTCTTGTTCCCCTACAGATTCGTCTTGGTGGCTGTTTTGCCCGTTGTGACTTTCTGTACCCTGTTTTGGACTGTTTCCTGATATCTCTGATTCTCTGCTTCCTCAGCAGTACTTGCAGATCTTTGCTTTACAGCATATAGATCTCCGCAGATTGGCTCTCCAGTTGGTTTTTCCCCTGGAAGTATAATACCGGACGTTTGGTTCCTGAACCTGTTTGTGTTAGAATTGTCTGTTTTGTCAGCATTCATCAAACATAAATCACGCATATTCATGCATATTCATAAAACATTCAGATATTCATGTTGCATTTCTTGCCATGTATCCTTTGTTTGTCGTGTCTCCTGCTATGGTGATATAGATCTCTTTACAGATCTCCCCAAGCAGATGTTGGGTGTTATAAATCTCTCCATATAGAGTCAACCCCCATAAGCAGAAAATGTCGTCTTTCCTTCTGCAGTTCCCCACTGAGATATATCCTCGTGGATGACGGTTTCTTCCGTGTCCTCCCAACACATATATTGGGGTGGATTTTCCTATTTGAGTTATATCCTCATTAGGACGTGTCTTGATTCAGTCTGTCTTTTCGGATCATTCCCGAATTGGCTATTTGTCAAATATCTTGTGCTTCCCAGTGGGTTGTTCCCCAGTGGAATGTTTTGGGCCTCTGCCTACAAACCAGCAGTTGTAAGTCCTATCTTTCCTGGCTTTCTTAACAAAATTTGTGGTTATACACCTTTTATTCTCCAGCCAGAGTTTTTGGTTTTCTACCTACTACCCAGTAGTTGTAAATCCTATTTTCCTGCTCTTCAGCAGTTTGTGGTTTGTTATAAACCCTATTTTGGTTTCCCGTGCGGATTTGTGATTTGTTCTATCCCCACGCGGAGTTGTTGGTCTTCTACCCCGTATTCGGTAGATGTAAACCCTAATTTTGTGGTTATCTTCATTCAATATTTGATGATGATTTTCCTTTGCTTGTATAAGTTGCTCAGATCAGCACTTATATATCCCTAGCAAGTCTTTTGTGGATAATTGCCGTATGCTAGCAATTTTATCCCCAGTGGGTCCTTTCACCGTATGCTAGTGATTTGTTCCCCGGATCATTGGTTGTATACCAACGCATCCCCAGCTAGTCTTCTGTCGATAATTGCCGGATGCTTGCAATTTATCCTCAGCAGTTCGCCTTTCATTTACCCTTTTGTTGGTAATGTCTGTTGCTCCTTTTGATTGGTCATCATTATATGCCTATTCTGGTATCCCGATGCCTTTCTTTTCGGTTTTTTATCCTTAAACAACCCAGTAACCGGTTCAGGATAATCTTCCATGCGAGGTAATTATTCACGTTTTGACGGCTATGAATAATATATCTCATGCGCTCTTTAGTTGGAATCCTTTGTTGATTTCCCCCAACTGAGCAAGATTCGTATTCTCTGTAGAATCGAATAGCCATCCTTTAACCAGTTTGCGTTTTGGATGATGAGTGTTTTGGAACACACACCAATTCACGTTTTTTGCCCATCCTTTAACCAGTTTGCGTTTTGGATGATGAGTGTCTTGGAACACACACCAATTCACGTTTTTTGTCCATCCTTTAAACAAGTCTGCTGTTCTAGCTTTCTTCAGGATGATGAGTGTTTTGGAACACACACCAATTCACGTTTTTTCAGCCATCCTTTAAACAAGTCTGCTGTTTTAGCTTTCTTTCGGATGATGAGTGTTTTGGAACACACACCAATTCACGCTTTTTTGTCCATCCTTTAAACAAGTCTGCTGTTCTAGCTTTCTTTCGGATGATGAGTGTTTTGGAACACACACCAATTCACGTTTTTTCAGCCATCCTTTAAACAAGTCTGCTGTTCTAGCTTTCTTTCGGATGATGAGTGTTTTGGAACACACACCAATTCACGTTTTTTTGCCCATCCTTTAACCAGTTTGCGTTTTGGATGATGAGTGTTTTGGAACACACACCAATTCACGCTTTTTTGTCCATCCTTTAAACAAGTTTGCTTTCGCTCTCTTCAGGATGATGAGTGTTTTGGAACACAAACCAATTCACGATTTCGGATCTTATCCTATAAACAACCCAGTAACCGGTTCAGGATAATTTTCCTTTTGAGTATATTATTCACGGTCCGCCGGTAATGAATAATATGTCTCGTTCACTCTTGGGTCAATCCTTTGTTGCTTTCCCCTCAGAGTAAGATTCATATTCCTTGTGGAATTGAATATCCATCCTATAGACAAGTTTGCTTTCGCTCTCTTCAGGATGATGAGTGTTTTGGAACACACACCAATTCACGTCTTTGGTCGGTCACCTGTTACATACCTACAACCCGGTATCCTTGGTGTTCCTTCCTGAGTTTGTTACCCGTATGCCTGGTAACATCTCATCTTGCTTGTTACTTCCCCAGTGGAGTTTTCTTTTGCTTCTCCTCAGGAGTCAGCTTGTGTCTCTCCAATGGATTTATTTTCCTCTGGAATTCTGTTCCCCAGTGTGAGTTCTTCACTCCCCAGTGAGTTCTCCAGTCTGTTTTCTGTTTTCCTAATCAGAGTCGTGTCTTGTTCACGCTGTGTCAGTTTTGTTTTTTCCCCAGTCTGGAGTCGTGTATTGTTCACGCATTTCTTTTTCTTTTATTATCCCCATAGAGTCTTGTTAGAGTCTCTGTTCCTGGTGAGTGTATTACTCCGATGGATCGTCTTTTCTTCTGTGAGAATCATATTCCCCACAGAATTTGTGTCTTTTGCATGCATACATCTGCATCATGAGGTCTCTTAGGGACCAAAATTTGTCTCATTACTGTTATTTAAGCCCATTCTACCGCGTCAAGTTGAAGATTTCTAAACTTCACTTATCCGGCTAGAATGACCTTAAATAGGGGCATCTGTAAGACCCTAATTTTGGCCCTAAGATCCCTCATGGCCCATATCATTCATATCATAACCTCAAGGATCATTGCATGCCTTTGTCCCCTCCTAGTGGGTAGGTTGCCTTGTGGGTTGATTTCTTGATCACCAAGCATACTTTGCATTTGTATATCTTTGCTTTTCATATGTTTATCATTCAAAAAGTACAAAAATATTGTCAGTCTAACCTTGTTGCTTGCAGTTGAAGCAATCATCAGCAATTAGGTCAAAGTCAGTCATTGATCAGTCAAAGCAATGGATGGTGGCCATTCTTGCAGAATTTGGGCACCATGATCAATAATCAAAAGTTCATACATCTTGGGACATCATTTGAAGTCAAGTTCTCAAGGAATTAGGGTTTGGAATTCATCAGAAGAAGTTCAATCATCCAAAACCCTAGAAAAGTCAAACTTGGTCAACTGTGGATTTAATCAATGATTTGATGGATAGAATTGATTTGAAGAAGCTCATTCATGCTTGTATAAACCTCATCTATCATGTCAAGCCTCATCATGGAAGAAAATCAAGTCAAATCAGAAATTTTCCAGAAATAGAAAGTGGACCTGTAATTTCAACTGCCAAAAATGGAAACTTCTTGATCTTAAACTTACATCATGATACAAGCTTCAAATGAATTTTTGCCCAACATGAAAGTTGAAGATCTTGTTCTCCCATTTTCAAAAAGTCCAAGAACATCAAAATCCCATGTGTGGTTGTCAAGATATGATCAAATCATTTTCACCAATTTCTGAACTTCAAAGAACCATATCTCCCAAACCATAAGGCCAAATTTGGTGGGGTTTTTTCCTACAAACCACATTTTTCATCCTCTTTCCAAAAATATAAATTTCATGACCTACAACCTTGCCAATCAAAATGGCATTTTTGGACCTTTTCATTTAAATTCAAAGTTTGACCAAACTTTGACTTTTTGATTTATGGACTTTTTCTTGATTTTGCCAATTGGGAAATGTTTCATATCCTATTTATGATTTGCTCCAAGCCTAAAATCATCATCATATCACCATTATGCTATCATTTGGACCAAAATGCAAAAAACTTGAAAATTGGCAATTGGCTTCAAACAAGTGAAAGCAAGTACAGCAGTCAAAGGCAACAACAAACAGCACAAACATGGTCTGCTAGCAGCCTGATTGCAGGCCCATTCGACCAGCTTTGTACCTCCCTTCTCCACTTACATACCAATTAGCAAAATTGCAAAATGTGTCATTAAGCATAAACAAGTTTACCATTTGATTAAGCCTTGCAAAACAGAAGTATATAAGCTGCATTTTCTGACATTCCAACCCTAATGGATAGCAGCCACGACCAGAAACATTCATTTTGCTCTCATTTTGCATTTTTACCAAAAGGGATTTTCTGCATAAAAACTCCAAAAACCCTTGAACATCTTTGGTTCCCTCATGATCCAACCAACCTTTGGAAACTTTTTGGATCTTTAATCACCAGCTGGAGCTTCATTTTCTCACTCTGTTTTCACCAAGCTCAGCTATGGCAGTTGTAAACTCGAGCTGGATTTGAGCTGTTTGAGTCAAGCTACTTCAAGCATCCATCATTTAGGACCATCATCTTCATTTGTTTCAAGCTTATACCACCAAAACAGCACTGCATCTTCTTCTGCTCTTCACATTGGTAAACTTTCGAATCTTTCATTTTCCAAATCCATGCTATGCCTTGTGTTGTTCATGATGTGCTGAAGCCCATGCAGTTTGAATCATTGAAAATAATCGACTATGCTGTGTGAAATTTGAACTTCATTATTTATGCTCAAATGAGTTTCTGTTCGATTTGCTTTACCCATGTTGAATTAGAAAAAATGGCTACCATATTTGTATTGCTTGATGTTTGCTGAAGCTAATGATATGCTTGTTTAAACTTTCTGGTTTTGTTGAAATTTCATGATGAATATGAACTTGATGCTGTTATGCTTAAACCATGAACCTACCATGCCCAAAATCCCCTTGATTCTGTTTGTTTTGTTGTTAGATGATGTTACATAATGATGTTTGTTTCATAGTCATGTTTGATTGAGGATGCTGTTAATGATTATTGTTCATGTGGATGGATGTTGCTGTTTGAAAATGAATACATGTGTGCTGCTTCCTTAAACCCTTGTATGTTTTTTTTCCAGAAATCCAATTTTGCATGCTGGCTGTTATTGTTACATGTTGCACGAACCTTATGAGTGTGATGCCATGATATTTACATGATGATGAATTCGGTTGATGAATGCATACCATGCTGTTGTCTGTTTGTTTGGTCGAATGATGTTGATGTTCATAATGCCCTGCTGCTGTGTTACAACCCTTATACTGTTTCCAGAAATCCAGCTCGTGTGTTTTGATTGCTGTTTGTTATATGTTGTATGAGCATCATGAGTATGTTACCATGTGGTCTCCATGTTTGATTTTGATTTGTTAAATGAACATGAAGAGTATGCATGCTGCTGTTTGAAACCTCCTGAACATTGCTCATAAAGTCCACATGTCGGTGTTTGTTGTGTTTGGTCATGGATGCTGGTTTGTTGTATGATCAATGTTTGCATGCTGCTGCTTATTCGATGATGTTTCGATCGATTGCTTGAATGATGAACCCTGCTGCTGTGTTTGAACATTAATATTTGCCAGAAATCCACATAGATCATGCTCTGCTTGTTTGTGCTATGATGTTACAAGAGTGAGTGTTATGCTGTTGTGTGTTGGTGCTTGATTTTTTATGTTGATGAACCTGCTTCAAGAGCAAATACCAACGTCCTGCTGTGTGTAAAAATCTAGGGTTTTGCTAAACCCAGACTTTCAATTGTTTGGCACACGCACTGTTCCATTGGCTGAGAGCCAATAGGAACATTTCGTTTCCCCCCCAAAACGATGCAGTTTCAGTAAGTGAGCCCGGAATTACAAAACTGCCATCGGTTGACCGCATGTTGACCTTATACCATGTCATCTTGTTCATACTTCATTCAATTATTCATCAAACTTCCATAATTCATTTCAAATTCATTTTAACTCCAAAAATTGTGGGATTTTTTGCATTAAACTCGTGAATGTGTCCTCTATTTTATTGTGAATTTTAATCAATTTTTCATTGGCTGGATTTTTTATGATAATTGATTTCCCAACATGTATGCATAAATGATACATTGTGCCATTTCAATTGTGAAATACTCATGTTGCATCCAATGAGCTTGAAATTTTTTTGTGGTGAAACTAGACACATTGACCTTCATTTCCATATAAAGTTTGTGCATTTATCATTTGTGGATTGAGAGTTATGATTTTCTGAAGTTATGTGCTACATTTGGTGCTATGCCATGATCATGTATTTTCCCAATTTTTGTTCACATGCTTCCTCTTATCCAATTGACCCCAAATTTTGCATGAGTGATCTATCACATGTCTAGTTTGTGTATGAATTTTCTTGGAATTAATCATGCTGTTTTCCATTTGATTGTGAATTTTCTTCCATATTTGGTCATTTGTTGACTTTTTGTGCTATGCCTTGCCAAATCTTTTGTGAAATTCTCAAATCATATTGTATGACCATGAAATTTCATATGTGATGACTAGACATCTCCAGCTTTGCATTGGTGTTAATCTCATTCATTTCTCTTCTGTTTTCAAATTGATATGATTTTTTGAAGTTGACCTATGCTTGTTGACTTTCACCATGCTTACTTGAATTTGGTTTGACTTCATGATTTTACTTGACTGCCTTCCTCTCATCCAAATGCCATGAAATTTTACATGTATACCATGTTAGATGTTAGGATTGAGTGTGATTTATTTCATGATTTTTGAAAATGTTTGAGTTGACTTTTGAATGAAGTCTTTGCTGTTGACTTTTGTATGCTTCTCTGGCCATGCTTTGCATTCATTTGTGTATAAAATGACCATGATGCATGATATAATTATGAATCCAATTGAGAATTCTTCTTGAATGATTAAACTTGGTTTGGGTTGACTTTTCCTTGCTGCCTTGACTTTTTTCTTTCATCTTTGACCCTAGGCTAGTCCTAGTGGTCTTCTAAGCTTATGTTGAGTTCATCTGTTTCAGGTTAAGCACCAATGCCTTGAGGATCATTCAAATGTGTTTTAATTTGGTTGTTAAATGTGCTAACCTTTGTTTTGTAGGTGACTCATATGCTTGAGTCTTTGTGCCTTGCACAATTGATCCCTCTGTGGTTGACTTTTGTTTATCCATTTGCCTTTGATTTTGACTGTTGAACTGTTTGCTAATAAGTTTGACTTTTTCAGGTACTTTAGTTGCCTAAGTTCTTTGAACTTGCTTACTTGCTTTGCTATTTAGCATTTGCTTTGAGGTATAAACCTTTCTTCTTCATGTAGTCTGGAGACCCGGTCTGTTATTTGACCGGGCAAACTGTCTGAAGTCCTCCTTAAGAGGCAATGCCTGTGTTTGTTTATATTTGTCCCAAGCAGGAAAAGTCCTTCAAGTAAGGCAATTGGTGGAAGGTAGGGATAAGCAATCTATCCCCCACTATTCAGTGTGTCCTCTCTTTGCTCCCATTACATGGTTGAAGCATTGAGATAAAAACCCAAGATCCAATCGAGTCAATAATGTGGAGAGAGTTCCTACTTTCTGAACTCCCACACTTTCTTTGATGCTCTCTCTGATCTGAGATAGAAGCAATGAGGCACACCCCTCATCTCCTATTCATCTGCTTCACCTTAGCCTCTCAATGGCAAGGTTAAGAGCGACCTTCACCTATTACAGTGGACTTTTAAAGTCAAACCCTCTTGTGTGAGCCCCCATTGTTTGGCTATAGAGTGTGCTGTTTGATATTCATTGATATTGATTGATTGCTTCATATGCACTTGTCTGCTTGTATGTTATGCATTTATCATCATTATCAATTGCCATTAGTGCATGATCATATCATTTGTCTGTGAGACTTTTGTTATTATTGTTTGCCCATTGAGGACAATTGTAAGTCCATTGCTTTGGCATTTGCTCCTGTGATATGGAAGGATAGAGTGTAAGACCTCATTGGTCACTCATATCTTCTGTTGCTTTGTTTGTATGTGAGGATACAGTTATAAGTCCCTGTAAGTTGGCATCTGTTGTCCAATGATCATAATTTGATCTGTTTGTTGTATGTGAGGATACAGTTATAAGTCCCTGTAAGTTGGCATCTGCTTTCCTGTGATCATAATTTGATCTGTTTAATTTGTATGTGAGGTTGCAACTGTAAGTCCCTGCTAGTTGGCATTTGCTTTCCTATGATCATATGTTGGATATTGGTGTAAGCCCAGACAGATTGGCATCCGGTATCCAAGTTTCGTTTTGTTCTAGGAGATTAGTGTAAGACCATTGAGTGGCATCTGATATCCATTTCTGTTTTAGGAGACTGGTGTAAATCCATCTATTGGTATCCGGTATCCGCTTTTATTTCTTTGCCTGTGGAGATTAGTGTAAGACCATTGAGTGGCCTCTGATATCCCATTTTGTTTTAGGAGATTGGTATAAGACCATTGATTGGCATCCGATATCCGCTTTTCTATTGCTTTGTTTGTTTATTATTATTCATTGCTATTCCAAAGGCCACACTTGAATCATCTCCCATATGATTTCAAGAAGTGAACCTTCTAAGAAGTTTTACTATCCATCCTCATCCATTCATCATTCATTATGTCCTGAACCTTTTCACACTATACCTTTTAAACTTGACATAAGTGTTGTGCAAACATCTTCATGTTTTTTAACTAAAAACCTGGACTCAAGTCCTTGACTTTTTTCAAACTCCATTTCATAATACTTCCTTCGAATCAATCTTAATCATACTTTGACTTCACTTTCATAATCACAATCAATTAACTTCACTCATTCACTTGTTTTGGCTTTGTCCATTGTTAATCTTTTCATGCATTAGCCATAGGTTTCAATTATCATTGTGGTTGATGTAAATCTTGCCTATCCTTAGTGAGTCGACAGTAAGACTTCCGTACTGAAAACAGGGCTAACCCCTCTAGTACGTCGAAGCTATCCTCGCATGGTGGATGTTGTTTTTGGTCGAGTGTTCTCCCATTGATAATGAAAAGCCTCAGTGCTTGTGTTTAAAACTGAATCCACCAACTTTTGGAAATCTTTTAGCCGAACTACGGCGTTTTGATCCTTACCTTTGATGGAAGGTACGTAGGCAGCGGGTTCATCCGTTCGAACACAAAAATAAATAAAACCCAATAACACAAAAATAACTAACTTGTATATTCTTTTCTCATCATCCCAATCATGTTTGCACAATCTTTATGTCATAACAAATAACAATTTAGTATAACAAGTGTGAAAAGGGCTCCCTAGGAGTACCTAGGACGTAGTGGGTGCCTAACACCTTCCCATTGCGTAATTTACCCCTTACCCAGACTCTCTGATCTTTTTATTAGTTTTCTACGTGTAAAACTTCTTAGGCTTTTGTTCGCTTTTTAGCCAATCCTTTGGATAAATAAAAGTGCGGTGGCGACTCGAAATTTCAATGTATCTCATAGCTTATGGTTTAATCGATAGATCATATAGCGACGAATACACCGTCACAGCCCCAGAGAAGGGTTTCTTTGAAGAAGATGAGGAACCAGCATCATGGATCCTCCCAGCCTTGATCAGGCTCTCAGTTCTTTCGCCGCAGATAACGACGTCAGAAAAACTTCCGAATGGGCAGCTTCCCATCCGGTCCATATAAACACCCTGAAGAGTGCTAATGAACATGTCAGTCAACTCCCTTTCCAGCATAGGGGGTTGAACTCTCGCAGCTAGTTCGCGCCATCTCTGGGCGTACTCTTTGAAGCTCTCATTGTTCTTCTGACATAAGCTTTGTAACTGAGTTCTGGTTGGAGCCATGTCCATGTTGTGCTTGTACTGCCTGAGGAAGGCCTCACCCAGGTCTCTCCAGCACCGAATTGAATCCCGCTTCAATTCCATGTACCAATCCAAGGATGCCCCAGATAGACTATCCTGGAAGAAATACATCCACATCTTCTCATCATCAGTGTATGCGGATATTTTTCTGTAATATGCCTGCACATGGGTGCGAGGGCAGGAGGTACCGTTGTATTTGTCAAATGACGGTGCCTTGAATTTGTGCGGGATTCTCAGTCCTTCAACTAATCCCATATTTGTAACATCAAAACCGAGGGAGTTTTGACATTCCATTGCCCTGATCTTCTCAGCAAGGGCTTCAACTTTGCGATCTCTCGCATCATTTCTACCCAACATGTTGTCATCTTCACTGAGCATAGTAAACAAATCCTCTTGTCTGTCAACAATTGGAATTCTGTTACGGACCGGAGCATGGATGACTCTGGGACTAACAGCATCTGGAGCAATCGGTTGACCGTTGACTCGGATACCCCTCAACTCTTCACCTACAGCATAGTCGTTGATGGGAATAGCAGCAGCAGGGACTTCAGGAACTGGATTTCCTTCTTGCAGAGGCTGGTTGGGCGGTGGCAATGTAGCTTCTTGCCTCTGGACCATTGCCCGGAGCTCTTCCTGGCCTTGCGCGACCCCTTGCATCATATGAATGAACTGGGCCATGCTAGCCCTCATCTCTGCCAACTCGGCTTGTACTTGATCCATGTTGCGTTGATGGTTGAGCCTTGTTGAGTAGCGGTGTTGTCTTTGATCAGCTATCCTGCCTGAACACAGGAACCCACAGTAAGAAGACGGCACAAGAACACCTGTTATGCAAATGATATGATTATGATGTCTAATGATATGCATGATGCACATGAGATGCTCATTTCTCAGGCATTCAAAGAGCCTGACCCATTCTGGAAGGATGGCAACCTACAAGAACAGACCAAACAGATACAGGGAAAAAGAGAGCAACAGGGAAAATCAGACATCCTTATATATGAATAAGGGTAAAATAGTCAGACAACTGAATATTCGAAAAACAGAGTACAAAGAAAAGAGAATCCCATCCAACAAGCCTGGTGGTGATTCTCAATAATAAAGATCCAAAGAGATGGATTACACACAAATGAATCCCATCCAACAAGCCTGGAGGTGATTCTCAAAAAGAAACAGAAATACAGTCTACGGAAGACGGTCTTCTGGAATGAGGGTCTTCAGGTAATGACACTGGTCTATCAACAGTGAACATTCTGAGCAATCCGGTAAAGGAGTGATCTTCTCTTTCAACTGTCTTCTCAGCTCCAAGACTTCTCCTCCAAGATACTCCTCTGACTTCTGTCTCAACTCCATCTCTTTCTTCAACTGACTGTCTTTGTCTTTGAGTTGCTTCTCCAAATCTCTGATCTTCTTTTGGTAGTTGACTTCTGCTCTCTGCAGTCTCAGACACTCCCTGTGCTCTGTATCCAACATGGACTCTATCTCATCATATGATCTCTTTTTACCCCTTGCTCTACTAGCATCCTCTCCTTGCACTTCCCTGAGTTGATGGGCCAAATGCAGCTTATCAGCCTGAGCTTTGTACAACTCCATCTGAGTGTCTTGCTCTTTTTCTCTCAGACGACGACTCTCCATCAATGCTTGCTTATAGTGCTCAGCAGGCACACTATCAGCGAGTACCAAGGGTGGTTGCTCTTGCAACGGCTCCATCCTATCGTAGGGAAGCAGCAAAGTTTCCACTCTCTTCTTTACCCAATCGGTGTAATCGGGCATTGCAATGGCAAACTTCTTTCCTAGGACGGATCCATCCTTCACTCCAACATCTCTCCAGGCTTTCCCTATCTGCTCCAACTTAGCAGGGTCATCCTTCTTCTCAAAACAAAAACTCTCAGCTATCTCTGCTTCGAGCGGCCTTCTACACATGACAAACCCTAGCTGGCGAAGGGAGAGAACTGGGTTATAGTTGATGCAACCCTTGGTCCCTATGAGTGGCACACCCCGGAATTCACCACAACTTATGATGACATCCTTCACATCCATCCGGTACGACTGCCACCTGATGTCGTAGGAAGTGAGCGACATGACCCTCTGAGTCCACTTCAGAGTGCTCTGGGTATCCACAAATGGTCCACTAGCTGGCAGAAGAGACATGAACCATTTAAACAGAAGAGGTAGACAACATCTAATGGCTCCACCCTTACCATGCCTACTGTGGATGGCATAGTAAGTGTCTGCTAAGAGAGTGGGGACTGGATTCCCTCTGATGAAGATACTGATGGCAGTATGATCAATGAAATTCGGCATACTGGGAAACAAGATGATCCCATAGATCATAGCAGCTAGCTGTGCATGAAAAACTTCCCAATTACCCTTATCTGCTTCAGCTCTGGCTACTCTCAACAGAAACTTCAATGGCAGACCTACAACCTCCCCACATGGCTTCCAATTCTTACCAACCTCCTCAATACTCAACTGGAGAGCTCTGGCAATCAATCTGAAGTCGACCTCCTTTGGGACGTCCAAGAAGGGAGTCTGATGCTGTACTGGGATACTCAACAGGATGGAATACTCTTCGAGAGTAGGTGCAAGCTGGTAATCCTGGAATGTGAAGCATCTGAGCTCTGGATCATAGAACTGAAGTAGTGTCTGCAGCGGTACTGGATCCACTATCGTCTTCAACACTGTCAAGATGTCTCCATACCGCCCAACGAAACTCTTCAATCGATCGTCTGTCACGAGGCTACCCAACTCTACTAGTGGAGTCAATGGCTCACGGTGGAAACTGTAGGAACAGGTCTTCCGCTTCAACTCGGGAACTGTTGCCATCTCTATCAGTAGACAAGCTCGGGAATGTACCTGAGAAATGATATGCATGCAGAGATTAGTTTTTTTCTTCTTTTTTTTTCTTTTTTTTTTTTCAATATTTTTTCGATATTTTTTTTCAATGCGTTTCTTTTGAAAAATAAATATGCTATGATGCACATGATGCAGACTGGACTGGCTGGTTGTGCAATCTCTGACTAGGTTGAAGCTTCAGTCAAAATCAGAACCTAAATCCAACTTATGGTCGACTGAACACTGTCTGAACATCAGAATCAGGTCACCAACAGAACCGAGTCACCAACGGTACCTGTAATAAATAACCCTTCCCCACTCACGGGTGTAGTCTAGGCCAGGGTAAAGCTTGAGAGAAATGCAGCATAAATAACCTTTCGCAGAAATACTATCATATACACACCCGAAGTATGTAATGACAGTATCCTACCAGGGTCTGAACTGCTCGTGATATCAATGTTCCGCTAAGTGGCGCCATACCACCCGCTTCCCATGAACCACTCTATTCCTAATCATCCTAGATTTTCACTCGTGGTCTGGGTATTGGACCTTTTACCTCAACTGACTCCCCCCCCACACAGAGAAAACAGACAACCAGCCAGGCAACAGCAAATGATGAATATGAATGCAAACATCAATGTACACAAATAATGCAATCAATAAATATACATATATATACAATGAATGCAATAAAATACAACAAGCAGAA
This sequence comes from Lathyrus oleraceus, assembly GCF_024323335.1. Taxonomy (NCBI): domain Eukaryota; kingdom Viridiplantae; phylum Streptophyta; class Magnoliopsida; order Fabales; family Fabaceae; genus Lathyrus; species Lathyrus oleraceus. The sequence continues at coordinate 394,512,241 of NC_066580.1, read as the reverse complement.
AGCAACCAAAACCCTAATCCTAGAGAGCGCTAGGAGAGACTCGCTCAGGGAAGATGGACCAGCATAGGTCAACTTCTCTACATCCCCAGCAGAGTCGCCAGCTGTCGCATCGCGCGAAAAACCGGCGGGAAAAGAAAGAAACAACAGAGCCGCCACCGTGCGTTATTTATCCCAAAAGAGGGAAAGGAAACGCTCGAAGTAAACCTGGGAAAAGAACATGGTCTCGCGACCAAAGAGAATGGGTTCGGGAGTCGGTTATGCGAAGGGAAGGTATTAGCACCCCTACGCATCCGTAGTACTCTACGGGATCCACGCACAAAAGGAAGGAAAATTGGTTGCTAAACACTGCTCAAACTCACACACACTGGCTGAAAGAAACGCAAGAGACTGACTGAAACTGACTCGGCAGGATGTCGCATCCTGGGCCTACTTAGTCTATCAGGCATAGACATCAGAGTCGAAGTAGTTCGGATTGAGGAAACGACACATGCTCGCTAGGATATCGTATCCTATGCATACGTATCTTCTCGGACGAGAGAAGAATCAGAGCATTCGTAGCTCGGCTGACACGCACGCAAACAAACACAAGCAAAGGCAAACGTGGAGCCTGACTGCCAATCACTGGACTTACATCAGCATCCGAACCTGAACACACACAAAGAGGTAAACATGGAGCCCGACTGCCAATCACTGGACTTATGTCAGCATCCGAACCTAAAACACACGCAACAGACAGATAGGGAGTCTGGGACTCAGCCTATAACTATCAAACACACACAAACAGACAGACAGCAAATGCTAAGGAGTCACGGACTCGAGCCTAGCAAAGGTCAGACAACACACACAAAAAGAAAAAGGGCGCCCGGAGAGATCAGCTCAATCTCCTGCCTACATACTTCATCTGGTGTGAAGATCAGGGCGATGTAGGTCCCCTACGCAGGGACAAGGATCTAGCCTAACCAGATAACAGAGGGAGACACAACTCTAGGGAGACTACGACTCGAGCCTAGATGTTGTCATGCAAAATCAACCCTAAGTTAAGGTTTCTAGCTAAATGGCACAAGGGCCAACCTATCCTAGACAAGGCTTGCACAGGAAGCAAGGGTCTCGATTGCAACTAGGGCAAGAGAAAGGGGAGGTCTCAATCACAACAGGGGTGAGAGAAAAGAAATCAGTGTTAGTGGTTAGTCAAACTCGGCAAGACATCGCGTCTCGTGCCTACGTATCTCACCTGAACGTGAGAATCAGAGTTGCCGTAGTTCGGCCGAACAGCTCTAAGTATGGCTCACACAAGGGTTAAGCCACACAGACTTGACTTGCACAGGAAGCAAGTCAAGCACAACCTACCTTGCACAAGGGCAAGTCTAAACTACACCTAAAGAGGCAAAGCAAACAGGCAATCACAATCACAAGAAGCACACTCTATATGCATACAAGAGGCTCAAGCAAAAGGTTAGGCACTAGGGCCAACTGGAATAGGGTAAGTGTGCTCTTAACCCTGCCATTGAGAGGCTAAGGTGAAGCAGATGAAAGGATGAAGTGAGGATGAGACCTCACAGCTCTTATCCCTGGCCAGGGAGAGCTAATAGACAAATGAGCATGGGTCCAGAAAGTGGGAACCCTTCTATACTCGAAGACTCTGACACTGTACACTTTGTACAAGATCTTGGGTTTGTATCCCAATGCATCAACACACAGCAGTGTGAGCAGAGGGATGACACAACAAGAGTAGTGGGGGATAGATTGCATATCCCTACCTTCCACCAATTGCCTTACTTGAAGGACTTTTCCTGCTTGGGACAATTTTAAACAAACACAGGCATTGCCTCTTAAGGAGGACTTCAGACAGTTTGCCCGGTCAAATAATAGACCGGGTCTCCAGACTACATGAAGAAGAAAGGTTTATACCTCAAAGCAAATGCTAAAAAGCAAAGCAAGCAAGTTCAGAGAACTTAAGCAACTAAAGCACCTGAAAAAGTCAAACCAATCAGTAAACAGCCCAACAATCAAAATCAAAAGAAAATAACCCAATAGTCAACCACAGAGGGACCAATTGTGCAAGGCACAAAGACTCAAGCATATGAGTCACCTACAAAACAAAGGTTAGCACATTAAACAATCAAACTCAACCAAAATTGAAAGGTCTTTGGGGCATTGGTGCTCAACCTGAAACAATAGCTCAATGGTAAGCTCAAAAGACCACTAGGACTAGCCTAGGGTCAAAGGTGAAAGAAAAAAGTCAAACAGCAAAGGAAAATCAACCCAATTCATGTTCAAACATTTAATAAGCAATCTCAATTGGATTCACAATAAAATCATGCATCAATGTCATTTCATACACAAAAGGATGCAAAGCATGGCAAGAGGAAGCATACAAAAGTCAACAGCAAAGACTTCATTCAAAAGTCAACTCAAACAATCTCAAAAATTATGAAATAAATCACACTCAATCCTAACATCTAACATGGTAAGCATGTAAAATTTCAATGCATTTGGATGAAAGGAAGGCAGTCAATTAAAATCAAGAAGTCAAACCAAATTCAAGTAAGCAAGGTGAAAGTCAACAAGCATGGGTCCACTTCAAAAAATCATATCAATTTGAAAACAGAAGAGAAATGAGTGAGATTAACACCAATGCAAAGCTTGAGATGTCTAGTTATCACATATGGAATTTCATGGACATACAATATGGTATGAGGATTTCACAAAAGATTTGGCAAGGCATAGCACAAAAAGTCAACAAATGACCAAGTATGGAAGAAAATTCTCAATCAAATGGAAAACAGCAAGATTAATTCCAAGAAAATTCATACACAAACTAGACATGTGATAGATGGTTCATGCAAAATTTGGGGTCATTTGGATAAGAGGAAGCATGTGAACAAAAATCATACATTTGCATATCATTGGTGTGACACAAATTGTCACACCCTAGTTCAAAAATTCATATCTATCAAACCACAAATGAGAAATCCACAAACTCTATATGGAAACAAAGGTCAATGTGTCTAGTTTTACCACAAAAATTTTCAGGCTCATTGGATACAACATGACAATTTCACAATTGAAATGGCAAAGGGTGTCATTTAAGCATACATGTCAAGGAAAATAATTATCATTAAAAATCCAGCCAATGGAAAATTAATTAAAAATAACAATAAAATAGAGGACACATTCATGAACATGAGGAAACAATTTCACAATTTTTGGATGAAAATTGAAAGAGAAATTAATTGTGGAAGTTGGATGAAATTTGGATGCAACATGAACAAAATGCATGGTCAAACAAGGTCAACAATGGCAGTTTGGTAATATCTGCAGTCACTTATTGAAGTGCTGCGTTTTGGGCAAGGAAATGAAATGTTCCTATTGGCTCTCAGCCAATGGAACAGTGCACGCAGCCAATGAACTTCCAAGTTCTGAGTTTTCACATAAACCCTTAGGGTTTCTAACAGCATGGCTCATGGTATCATGTTCAGCTTCATCAATCAATCAAAACCAACAACAAATGAACAGCAACATGTAACAATGATCATACAACAAACCAGCATCCATGACCAAATACAACAAGCACCAACATGTGGATTTTATGAGCATGTTTAAAATTTTCAAACAGCAGGGCATATGCAGCAATGGTATTCATCATCATGTTTCATCATCAATCAACATTTCAATATTATGGTAACAGCATGGCATCAATGTGCAAACGGCAACCAAACAACAGCACACCACATATTTCACATGGATTTTATAGGCATGTTCATGAGGTTCAAAACAGCAGCAAGCAATTAATTTCGATGAAGTCCAACAACAGCACACAAACAGCAGGACATTGGTACAGGAGCATCAATCAATACCAACCAAAACACGAAATTCAAGTTTCTGGAAATTAAAACATGTAAAGCTCATGAACAGCAGGGTTCTATGGTTTTAGAAACAACAGCATACAACCATCATCATCATTCAAACAGCAACCAAACAACAGCATATAATATATTTCACATGGATTTTCTGGACATGATGTTTGGTTCAAATAACAGCAGCATTCATCATCCTTCATCATTTAAATCATCAATCATAAACAAATTTCCAGTAGACCTATTCACACAGCATGGCAACTAAACAAAGATGTTCATACTGCATCCTAGCAACAACCAAACAAACAACCAATCGAGCAAATGCTGGGCAGGTTATGTTCAAACAACAGCAAAGCATCATGTTCATCATGCAATCAAACAGTCATCACCAATTGAAACTCGAACAGCATGGGGGGCAAACATGGCATTGGTACAAGTTTGTTCATGCAACATCATCATCACACAATATTAATTAACAACAGACCAAGCATAAGCAAAGGAAATTCCTGGGCAGAGCTAAATTTAAACAACAGCAACATACATCAATTCAGCTCCATGGTTCATCAACATCAAACAAGTTTCGAGCAAAAACACACAATGGCATGGCATAATGAACATCAAGCAACATCAACCAACAACCAAACAAACATTAACCATGTGAAAATCTGGACAGAATTAGGGTTTTAAGGTAACAGCATGATCATCATCTTCATGTAAGCAGGAAAATCAAAAACGCCCAGAACCCAAAATTAAGTGTACCAATAGCATCATCAAGCAATAGGCAACAAGAATATAGCATCAAAACTCATTAAATTAAAGCAAGCATGGCCAATCGAGCAGAAATGCATTTGGACACAAAATAAGAAATTCAGATTTCTCCATTATAAGAGCAACATTTCAAGCAAGGCATAGCATTTTAGAATCAGCATTCAGAGACCTTTCACAAGCATAGCATAGCAAGGCAAATGATGGAGGTTGATTACTTACTTGGTTTCGAAGCAAAATGGGAAACAGGGCTGTTTTTGATGATAGAAGCGCAAACAGTAGCAAGCAATGTTTGATAATGAAGGATGATGAAGCTTGTTCAGCTCAGGAATGCTTGGAATTGACTGAATCACGATTTGCCATGTTTGGACCTTGGTGAAAACAGAACGAGGAGAGGAGCTTCCAGTTGGGATTTAAGGGCTCAAAATGCTTTACAATGTGATCCAAATGATGAAGGATGCAAGGATTCCTTGTGGTCTTCGAGGGTTTTTCAAAATCGAGCAAGAATGCAAAGTTGCAAGAGAGGAGAGAATGAAGTTTTTCTGTTTGGTGGCTGTCAAAACTAGGGTTGGATTTTACAGAATGAAGCTTAAATATGGTCTGTTTATCATTACTAAACCATGTGCTAAGTTGGTTTAGTGTTAATGAACTCAATTGCATTTTTTGCTAATTATGCATAAGTGGAGAAGGGAGGTACAAAGCTGGTCGATTTGGGCTGGGCACAGGCTGTCAAAGACCTTTGCAAATGCTGTTTTATGTTGCTGAAGGATTGCTGTCCTTGTTGTACTCTCTTATGCTCCCATTTGCAAAACTAACAAATTATGCACTTTTGCCAAAATTATGGTATGGTAATGGTATGGACATGAATTTGGGATTGGAGCAAGTTTCAAACATGATATGAAAGCAATCTCAATTGGCAAAATAGTGAAAAAAGTCTTAATTCAAAAAGTCAAAGTTTGGTCAAACTTTGATTTTAAAAGGAAAAGGTCAAAAAAAAAGCCATTTTGATTGGTAGGGTTTTGATGAATGAAATTTATATTTTTGGAAAGAGGATGAAAAATGTGGTTTGTAGGAAAAAACCCCACCAAATTTGGCCTTATGGTTTGAGAGATATGGCTCTTTGAAGTTCAAAAATTGGTGAAAATGAATTGATCATATCTTGACAACCACACATGGTATTTGAGAGTTCTTGGACTTTTTGAAAATGGGAGAACAAGATCTTCAACTTTCATGCTGGGCAAAAATTCATTTGAAGCTTGTATCATGATGTAAGTTTAAGATCAAGAAGTTTCCATTTTTGGCAGTTGAAATTACAGGTCCACTTTCTATTTCTGGAAAATTTTCTGTTTGACTTGATTTTCTTCCATGATGAGGTTTGGCATGATAGATGAGACTTATATAAGCATGAATGAGCTCCTTCAAATCAATTCTATCCATCAAATCACTGATTAAATCCACAGTTGACCAAGTTTGACTTTTCTATGGTTTTGGATGACTGAACTTCTTCTGATGAATTCCAAACCCTAATTCCTTGAGAACTTATCTTCAAATGATGTCCCAAGATATGTGAACTCTTGATTGTTAATCATGGTGCCCAAATTCTGCAAGAATGGCCACCATCCATTGCTTTGACTGATTGTTGACTGTATAGGGTTTCTGCCTGGCTATGCATTGACTGATGGCTTCTGAACATCCAACCCTTGATTTAAACACTTCAAATGGACCCTCTAGTCATATGAACTTGATGGACAAACCCTAGGGCTTTGATTCCTTGAGAAACACCCTTGCTTGTTTGGTTGACTGATCTCCTGATCAGTTTGACCTAATTTCTTGCTTGCTTGCTCTTGAGGCAACTGGGGACAATGCAAATGCTATGCAATGGATTATGATATGCTATGACCTAATATGAGATGGTATGTACAATGATAGGTGCAAATTTGAGGTGCTACATATGCCAGATAAGATCATTACTGATAATGGATCTAACTTGAACAACAAAATGATGAAAGAGTTGTGTAATGAGTTCAAGATAGTGCATCATAATTCTTCTCCTTACAGATCCAAGATGAATGGGGCTGTTGAAGCTGCTAATAAAAATATCAAGAAAATTATCCAGAAGATGGTTATTACGTACAAAGATTGGCACGAGATGCTTCCATTTGCTTTGCATGGATATCGTACATCCGTCCGTACTTCAACAGGGGCAACCCCTTTCTCTCTTGTTTATGGCATGGAGGATGTGCTCCCAGTAGAGGTGGAGATCCCATCAATGAGAGTCTTGATGGAAGCCAAGTTGACTGATGCTGAATGGGTTCAGAGTCGTTATGACCAGTTGAATTTGATAGAAGAGAAGAGATTGACCGCCATGTGCCATGGTCAGTTATATCAGCAAAGAATGAAGAAAGCCTTTGATAAGAAGGTCAAGCCTCGTGTGTTCCGAGAGGGTGACCTTGTGCTCAAGAAAGTCTTGTCTTTCGCGCCCGATTTTAGGGGCAAGTGGACTCCAAACTATGAAGGTCCATATGTTGTTAAGAGAGCCTTTTCAGGCGGTGCTTTGATACTTATAACTATGGATGGGGAGGACTTCACTCGTCCTGTGAATTCAGATGCAGTCAAGAAATACTTCGCCTAGAAATAAAAATAGAATAGCTCGCTAAGTTGAAAACCCGAAAGGGCGACTTAAGCAAAAATGAGCGTCTTGGTGGATTGAAAACCCGGAAGGGCGATCTAGGCAAAAGTTAGAGACATAAAAATGATGAAATGTATGTATCCCGCTAGATTGATGTCGCAACCTGAAAAATGGAATGCGAAAAAAAACAACCGGCGAAGAAAGACAGGAGAGTTGCCACCGTGCGGTATTTATCCTAAAGGAGGGAAAGGAAACGCTCGAAGTAAACCTGGAAAAAGGAAAGGACAAGGCAGGGTCTCGCAACCAAATCTTGGGTTCGGGAGTCGATTATGCGAAGGGAAGGTATGATCACCCCTACGCATCCATTGTACTCTACGGGATCCACTTTTGTAGTTCTTGTCTAAAGGGTGTGGGTTTATCTAATGTGTTATTTAAAAAAAAGGGGTCAAAAGAAAATGACTCGCACGGATGTCGCATCCACTGCATACGTATCTCATCTGAATATGAGAATTAGAGTCTTCGTAGCTCGGCTACCTAGGGGTTAAGAGTAATTGTGCTCGCTAAGACATCGCGTCTTAAGCCTACGTATCTCATCTGGAATGAGAATCAGAGCAAGCCATAGTTCGCCTAACTACGGGGTTATGGATTGGGTTTTGGACGAACGACGTTACTACGCAATCTACCAGATGCTCGACCTTTGGAGACTTACTCGCCTGTAGTAGAAGGAGTTAACGTGTTGCTTTGGGTTTTAGGGTTTAGGGGATGCTCAAGGGCAAAAGAGCAGTCCTCGACGCAGGAACCGCACTACCTGTGGGGATACGAACACATACAAAACAAACATGCATAAAGTAAATGAGCCAACAAGGCAATCAGAATAAATCTCCCAAATGGTATCCCACGAGCAAAGTGGAATATCCAGCGAGCTATCCCTGCAAAAGTCATGTGAGCCTTCACAAAAACTCAACAAAAGGGTTAGTGAAACACGATAAGGATTAAGCATTCAAGGCATTATTTATACATTCATATACATTTAAAACCCGTGGGCAAAAACCTAATGAAATTTATCCATCATACCTCATACATTCAGATGATCCAAATTAGGAGCATAAAGGTAATGGGAATAAGGGCAAACCTGATTGGAGAGCTTGATTGAAATTGAGTTGCACCCGTGAGGTTTACAAAACAATCTTTAGGGTTTATGTGAGGCAGAGGTGATTTTGTGCAGTTGAGTTCCCTTCAGGGTTTGGAGGTTGCTCTGAGTTCTCTGTCAGGTTTCTCTCCAGGTTTTGTCCAGGGTTTTGTTCCAAGGAAACCTCTGAGTGTTTTGCTTCTCTTCCTTCTTCTGTCTGTTCTGTTTCAATGAAACTCTAGTATTTATAGGCTAAAATTGGTAGCATAGTGGGCTTTTGAGAGAGGTCCACGTTTGAGATTTTTTTATTTTTATTTATTTATTTAATTAATTAAAGTTTTTTTTTTGTTTTTTTTTATTTTTAAATAAAGTTTCTTGGATCTGATTCTGATTGACATGATGAAATGCAATATGAAATGTTAAATGACCTAAAAATGAATGCATGAATGAGGAGGGCAAATTTTGGGGTGTTACAGCTGCCCCTATTCGATCATCAGCTAACCCGAGCAGGATGAAAGCGAACAGCTTATCAGACAAACAGGGTGAGCTGTGATTGAATACCAAAGACAGACCGAAAATTTGCGCTCCGAGAACACCACAAAAATGCTGAAATACACCGCGCTGTTTATTTTTCTTCCGATCCTCTGGCTGAATCTGAATCAGTCTTCTGACTTAATCTGGAGTTTCGATCCTCTGGCTGAATCTATACTCAATTTAGTCCTCTGGTTGGATGTTAATTTTGATCCTCGGGATGGATACAGTTTCAATCTTCTGGCTAGATCTTCTTCGATCTTCTGGCTAGATCTCCTTCGTTTCGATTCTCTGGCTGAATCTATTTTCTTTGATTCTCTGGCTGAATCTACTTCGATCTTCTGGCTAGATCTGAATTGTTTCGAATCTCTGGCTGAATCTATTTCCGGTCTTCGGGCTAGACCTGACTTCGATCTTCTGGCTAGATCTCATTTGTTTCGATTCTCTGGTTGAATCTATTTTCTTTGATTCTCTGGCTGAATCTACTTCGATCTTCTGGCTAGATCTGAATTGTTTTGATGATAAATTCCCATCATCAGGATCTCGCATCTAGGGCATGCGCTGGTTGACCCTCTTTCGAAATCTACAGTCTTCATGTTAGATATGCAGCTTCGAGAATATCCCACTTTTGGGCTTCGTACATATTCTTCAGGCTAGAACATGTTATAACGACTCTTCGATTAGACTTTGTTTTTTTAATGCGATCCGCGGGCTGGATCCTCTTGTAGGTTAATTTTATGTTGAGCTGTCAATCTATTCCTCCAGTTGGCTTGCTGGGGAAATAACGCTCGTAGTCGACTCTCTGGCTGAATCTTCGAAATGACCCTCAGGCTGGATCTCTGGAAGACGATTCTCAGGCTGAATCTTCGAAATGACCCTCATGCTGGGTCACACACACACACTTGATCCTCTGGCCGAATCTCATGACTTTGGTTGTAAAGTAATTTTTCAGTTTGCTTTGAAGAACCTGTTTATCAACTTATGTGTATGTTTGATATACATGCAAATGCAAATGCAAATGTTATGCATGGTGCAAAAGAAAAAAGAAATCTGCTTGGGGAAGCAACTCTGGCAGGGAGCGGATCGCTGTATCAATCCTTAAATGCTCTGTGGGGAACGATCCGTCTGCCGGGACCGGGGAGCCACCGAAAATAAATCGGCCTTTTTTGAAAAGTTGACCTTGCTGGGGAAGTATCAACTATGGAAACTTTGCTTGGCGAGGCTCTGCGAGGAGAGTCTGTGAGGAAAGCACTTCCTGGGGAAATGTCGTAGGAATCGACATTTACTAGGGATATAAACTTGCTAATCGTCCTCAGGCTGGGGATTAAAACAAGTCTGTTAAAAATAATAATCTGGTGGGGATGAGATGAACACTGGGAACACCACCCTCTTGTCTGTTGGGTATGCGACTACTCCGCTGTTGCTGGGAAGATACAGTCTGGCACTGTCGACTCCGCTGGGGATATACAGTCTGGATATTGTCAACTCTACTGGGAAACCTACTATGCAGAGGAGAGGCTTTGTCAACCGCTTGGGGGTGAGGATTCATGACTTGGCATCCGATTCCTGTGACCTGTAACCAAAAAATACACGTATGCCCCGGGGAATTACTCGGTTTGAATTCACCGTCTGGAATTAAGCACATTCAAAGCAATTTTGACTATTTTCCTGCGCAAGTCATCTGCAAAAGCCTCCATTACATTCAGATGCAATATGTTTCCTCAAGAATTCATACATCTTTTGCAAACAAACTGATAAATGAAAAGTAAAGAGGCTTTTTAACTGAATTATTCGACTTTTATTGGTTGAAAAATATGTGCCAGGAATAGGCGAATACATCAGGAAGCTGATCCCTGGAAAGAGGCGATCGCTATAAATTGAACAAGAGAAACTATCCTAATGGCAATGTGGAAACGGGGTCCCACCGAGTTTCGACTCTGCTATGGCTCGTATGTCCTCAAGACGCTCTACTCATCTTGCTTTCTGAAGTGGATGATTAGTCGATCTTTTACCTTCGAAGATTGTCGGATTGAATGAAACGGTGATATAACACGGTTGAACTCAGATCGCAGTTATTCGCTTATTCCCTAACTTTTGCGTGGACCGCCCTTTCGGGTTTTCAATCCACCGGGATACCCTTTTTTGCCTGAGCCACCCTTTCGGGTTTTCGACTCACCGGGTGTACATTTTTTTGATTTTTATATCCCTAATTTTTGCCCGAACCTCTTCATTCTTTTTTTTGGTTCGTCGGGATGCCCCTTTTTTGCCTGGACTATTCTTTTTACTGTCCAGCGGGTCTATTTTATGCGAAGTATTTTTTAACTGCGTCTGAGTTGACAGGGGACGGGAAGTCTTCGCCATCCATGGTTGTTAGCATCAGAGCTCCGCTAGAGAAAACTCTTTTAACCACGTATGGACCCTCGTTGTGCGGTGTCCATTTTCCCTTGTGATTTGTGTTGGGAGGAAGAGTTCTTTTGAGTACCAATTCACCGACTCGATACTCCCGAGGGCGCACTTTCTGATCAAACGCTTTCTTCGTCCGTCTCTGATATAGCTGGCCATGGCACATAGCTGCTAGTCTCTTTTCCTCAACTAGGCTTAGTTGATTGTATCGAGAACGGACCCATTCTGCTTCGTCCGGCTTCATTGTTGGTGCAGGGAAAAGTTATTCTGGCACAAAATGGCATATGAACCCCCTCCGGTGTGATCAACACTGCACCAACTCCACGACCATTGACGTTGACCGCCCCATCAAACATCATAATCCATTTGGATTCAGGGTCAGGCCCCTCCTCCAGGAGTGGTTCCTCGCAATCTTTCGATTTGAGAAACATGATGTCCTCATCAGGAAAGTCGAACCTCATAGGTTGGTAATCATCAATCGGTTGCGCGGCAAGATAGTCTGACCAGACACTTCCTTTGATGGCTTTTTGTGAAGTGTATTGGATGTCATACTCTGTCAGCATCATTTGCCACCTAGCAACCCTGCTAGCTTTTCAAAAATATACTTGACTTGATCCATCTTTGATATCAATAGATCGTGTGAGTCAACATATACTGTCTTAGTCGGCGAGCAGCCCATGCCAAAGCGCGGCAAGTTTTCTCGAGCAGTGAGTATCTTTGTTCACAGTCGGTAAACTTTTTGCTAAGGTAGTATATTGCATGCTCTTTTTGACCTGACTCGTCATGCTGACCGAGCACATAACCCATTGACCTTTCTAACACAGTCAAGTACATGATCAACGGTCTTTTCCTCTCGGCCTGTAGACTGGCCCCGATCTTGATCTCTTTCTTATCGTCTTCCGTACCAATGTTGATGGTCCCAACCACCTCCTGATAAGGTGTGATAGCTCGGTCCTCCTGTTTCAACAACCTGGCTAACTCCTCAGGCAATTCACAATCTTCCTCAACCCCTTCTTTGACTTGATAGATAGGATTGTCGAAGTCATACTTGGCCATAGCAGTGTCGTTAGCAGTGAGATCTGGGTGATCAGTTTTACGAGGTGTTTTTTGGAAAGAAAAACGAAAAAGAAACATGAAAAAGAAACATTGCCGTTTTTGTAAAAGTAAAAATAATTGAAAGAAAGAGAACACAAAATTGTTTGCAAAAGCTGTCCTTTGTTGATGATGAAAATAATTGCGAAATGTAACTAAATGGATGGCCCTACAGATGAGTCATTACACCTTGGTCAAAGTGTAAGACTTTGTTATGCATGTGATAAAAGGAAAACAATAAAAATTACTCCTTCAGTAGAGTAAACCGGACGACTTTTTCAGACGACCAATTGTCGAGCTTTTCTCCTGGGACACACGGGCGAATCCAGCTATCTAAGTCACAGTCGCTGTCAGCCTTGTCTTCATATGCAGCATTGATGGTATGGGGAGAAACCAAACCCCCGCTGGAGAAAGTACCGACTTTATTCTTCTGAGACCCCGGAGTATACCCCAATCCAAACATGTCTTCTTTTATGATTGGCTCCACAAATTTTCCCCAGCCTTGGGCATTACCAGCCTTAACCACTTCAGCAGCTTGCTTGTATGAAGAGATAGAAGTCCCGACCTTCTCAGACTCAGGTGAAAAGACAATTTCAGGCGCGACCTCACTGATGTTTATGGCTTCGAAGCCTTGACACAGCATCTCAGGCATCTCGCCATCCATCTCCACATACTTAAATGTAGACAGGTGGCTAACAAAAATATCCTCTTCACCACAGACGGTGACGATCTGACCTTCTAGTCCATATTTGAGCTTCTGGTGGAGAGTAGAAGTAACAACACCGGCAACATGAATCTAGGGTCGACCTAGCAGACAACTATAGGCAGGCTGGATATCCATCACATAAAAGGTACTCTTGAATACCTGCGGTCCAATCTTAAATGGCAACTCAACTTCGCCACAAACAGCTCGCTTAGAGCCATCAAAAGCCCTTACAACTAAATTACTCAGCCTCAGGGTGGCGTCATCGCAATCCAACTTCGTTAAGGCTTTCTTTGGGAGAACATTTAGAGAAGAACCTGTATCAACCAAAACATGGGAAAGCACCGTCCCTTTGCATTCCATTGTGATATGCAAGGCTTTGTTGTGATTCCTGCCCTCAGATGTTAGGTCATAATCGGTGAAACCTAGCGCATGGCTAGTGTGTACATTATAAACTACCGACTCCAGCTGGTCAACAGTTATCTCTGGGGGAACATAAGCCATATTCAGTACTTTCAACAAGGCTACTCTGTATGCCTCAGAGCACATCAATAGTGAGAGAATGGAGAACTTTGAGGGTGTCTGATTTAGCTGGTTGACTACCTTGTAATCACTTTTCTTGATAATCCTCATAAACTCATCCACTTCCTTCTCGAATGCGGTCTTAGGAGGAGCTTCCTCGGTACTAACCTCTTCGGTGGATACCTGTTTTCCTTTAGCCTTGGCAGCTGCCTCAACTTCAGCATTCGTGCGCAATGTTGATGGTGCAAATAGGCGTCCACTGCGAGTGAAGCCACCAATTCCTCCAACATTGTCTACAGCGGAGCTACCAATGTCAATGTCTTCTTCGTTAACTTTCTGCCCCTGGCAGTAGATATCAGCCCCATAGTGCCATGGGATAGCATTGTCTTTCTCATACGGAATAGGTCCTGGTACCGTGATGGTGACCGGACCAATCAAAGTCGGTTGAGGGTTGTCAGAGTAAATTGGTGCTGGACTTTCTGGGAAATATATTGTTGTCGGAGCGGGTCTCTCGGGAACATATATTTCTTCAGGAGTGAAATAAAACGTTATTGTCGACACATCATTCTTCACTGGACGAGTCTGATCGAACTGAAGACAACCTTCATCTATCAGTTGCTGAATACCCCTTCTCAAACTATCACATCCATTCTCGGCGTCTTGACAATTTCTGCACTCTTCCCCACAGCCCGGGAAAATCCGTTCTTTTAAGAGTCGGTCTTTGACCACCGATAGCGAAGTCTTCACTTTAGTCACATCAGAAACCAAATTCAAAGTTTCCCCACTATCAACAACATTAATCCTCTGCCCGCCGTGAGCTGGCATCGGGTTTTGGATAACATTAGGCACCGGAGAAAAATGGATGGCCTGGGCATCTCTCAAATCTTGTACCTTTAGCTGGAGAGCCTTGCAGTTATCTGTAGTATGGCCAGGTGCGTTGGAGTGAAAAGCACATCTGGCGTTGACATCATAACCTCTAGGCAGATTGTTGGGATCGACCGGTGGGGCCAGAGTTCTCAACGTAACCAGATTCATGTCAATTAGCTTGGGAAGTAATACAGAATAAGACATTGGGATTGGCTCAATGACCCGGTCCGCCTGCCTTAGACATTGTTGATAGGGTCTCTGCTGACCCGGATTACCTCCTTGTTGTTGATTGTTGTACCTGGGTTGCTGTTGCGGATGATACTGCAGTTGAGGAACAGGTGTTGGAATAGTGACTGCAGCCACTTGATCTTAATGATAATTAGGGCGTCCTCTGCCCCTACCTCTGCCGGCATATACAACGCTCATCTCACCTTCTCTTCTTCGCTGACCGTTACCAGCAAACGGTTTCTTGGGAACTGATGAGTTGGAAGCACTGTTGTCTTGAATTCGGCCCATCTTCAACAGACTCTCGATCCTTTCTCCAGCAATCACTATCTCTGCAAAGCTGATTGACGGGCAAGCAACCAATCTCTCGATATAATTGCCTTGAAGAGTGTTCATGAACATGTCCGCCATCTCCCTTTCAGACATAGGGGGTTGGACGGATGCAGCAATCTGTCTCCAACGCTGAGCATATTCTCTAAAGGTTTCCTTGGCAGTCTGAGACATTCCTTGCAACAAGGTCCGACTTGGAGCCATGTCCACGTTGTATTGATATTGCTTCACAAAAGCCTCTGCCAAGTCTTTCCAGCTCTTGATGGTAGTACGAGACAAATGAGAATACCATTCACGAGACGCTCCAGTTAAACTGTCTTCAAAATAGTACATCCACAACTTTTCATCTTCAGTGTGAGCTCCCAACCTTCCCAAATAAGATTGGAGATGAGTGCGTGGGCAAGAAGTACTGTTGTATTTCTCAAAGGTAGGGGGTTTGAACTTGTGAGGGATCCTTACTCCCTGAACCAGACCAAGATTGGTGACATCAAAACCTAAGGAATTTTGAAACTCCAAAGATTTGAGCTTCTCAGCAAGCTCATCCATACGACGAGTGGTCTCGAGGGCCTCGTCGTGCAAAGAAAATTGATCATACTGACAATCTTCAGTAACGGGGCGCCCGTTAATCTGGATCCCTTGATTCAAATTGTACCTTCCGCCAATACCATTCCCAACATTTCCCGTGTTGCCAACATTACCCAGGTTTCCATCAACATTTGCGTTACCCGCGTTTCCAGTGTTCACAGGGTTATCAGCATTCCCAGGGTTACCAGGATTCCCAAGGTTACCAGGGTTCCCCTCTGCACTTGGTATTTCCACCTCTGGATCGGGCCTCGGTTGCTCAACCAATTCCTTCAGCTTCGCCTGGCCTTCTGCCATACCAGTCATCAATGTCATGAACTGATCCATTCTGTATCTGGTCCATTGCTAGTCGTGGAAGGTTTTCCTTTGTCGGGTACCTGTGAACTCGCTTGGGACCAATAACTGCCTGTAACAGGGAGCAAACATTAGACACTGCGGTGACACCTGCAAAACAAACAAGGGTTAGTATGTATGGTATGTGATGAACTGCTTATTCGATTTTAAGGCCCCCCCTTAAAAAGGGAATACCCTACAAATGAATAAGCATGAGATGTTGGATGCAAATATGCAGATGATGTTATGCAATGCAATGGCATGTCAATCAGAATTGTTGGATCCGCTTGAACATCTGTCAGGTTGCACTGCCTGGAGAGAAATTAAGAGGATCAAGCAAAGCACACCAAACAAAGGTCATGGGATGGATCATGTTATCCTTGATATCAACCATCCATTTTTGGTGGATTATGGTTTACACCTTATCAACACCCAAGTTTCATTGATATTAAGGATACCTGAACGGATCAACCATGAATCAAGGGTTTGTTGCAAGTCACGAGCATGGAGTTTAGGTTAAGAACCACCCAAAGGGAGTGTACTAAGGTTTAAACCTGCCAAACATGTTCTACAAAAGGTTCCCATAGTCATAATCCCATCTTTCGGATATTATCGGAGGAACGACTACTCGTATTCCAAAAATATTCTCAAGAGAGACTCTTATGAGTGTAGTATCGCGTAACAATCGTATCAAATCTTACACTTGAACGACTTTCGCACTACGTCCTACGAATAGGCCAAGATGGGTTTGGTAAACTAAGGTCCTTGGATTCTAAGATCTATATTAGAAAAAGTAATGTCTAGCCACAACTTACTTGTGTGACATTATTGATCCCAACATGACCTCCACCAAGTGAATGGGCTTGCAAGTCAACTTGCTAAGGAATAACTCCACACAAGTCAACAAGACTATGCCATTCTCCTATCCTATGTGCACTCGAGTTCGGGTATAGAACTCATCTCACAAACAGAACCAACAGATACGGCAGTCATATGTACACAATGCAATAAAGCAGGTAAATGCTGAAAGATAAATAACTGTACAAAAGAATAAACACCCAATAAACAAACAACCTACAAACGCTAGGAGGGACTCGCTTAGGGAAACCGGGTCCCCAACAGAGTCGCCAGCTGTCGCAACCTGAAAAACGGAATGCGAAAAAACACAACCGGAGAAGAAAGACAGGAGAGTCGCCACCGTGCGTTATTTATCCCAAAGGAGGGAAAGGAAACGCTCGAAGTAAACCTGGAAAAAGGAAAGGACAAGACAGGGTCTCGCAACCAAATCTTGGGTTCGGGAGTCGATTATGCGAAGGGAAGGTATTAGCACCCCTACGCATCCGTAGTACTCTACGGGATCCACTTTTGTAGTTCTTGTCTAAAGGGTGTGGGTTTATCTAATGTGTTATTTAAAAAAAAAGGGTCAAAAGAAAATGACTCGCACGGATGTCGCATCCACTGCATACGTATCTCATCTGAATATGAGAATCAGAGTCTTCGTAGCTCGGCTACCTAGGGGTTAAGGATAATTTTGCTCGCTAAGACATCGCGTCTTATGCCTACGTATCTCATCTGGAATGAGAATCAGAGCAAGCCGTAGTTCGGCTAACTACGGGGTTATGGATTGGGTTTTGGACGAACGACGTTACTACGCAATCTACCGGATGCTCGACCTTTGGAGACTTACTCACCTGTAATAGAAGGAGTTAACGTGTTGCTTTGGGTTTTAGGGTTTGGGGGATGCTCAAGGGCAAAAGGGCAGTCCTCGACGAAGGAACCGCGCTACCTATGGGTATACGAACACATACAAAACAAACATGCATAAAGTAAATGAGCCAACAAGGCAATCAGAATAAATCTCCCAAATGGTATCCCACGAGCAAAGTGGAATATCCAGCGAGCTATCCCTGCAAAAGTCATGTGAGCCTTCACAAAAACTCAACAAAAGGGTTAGTGAAACACGATAAGGATTAAGCATTCAAGGCATTATTTATACATTCATATACATTTAAAACCCGTGGGCAAAAACCTAATGAAATTCATTCATCATACCTCATACATTCAGATGATCCAAATTAAGAGCATAAAGGTAATGGGAATAAGGGAAAACCTGATTGGAGAGCTTGATTGAAATTGAGTTGCACCCGTGAGGTTTACAAAACAATCTTTAGGGTTTATGTGAGGCAAAGGTGATTCTGTGCAGTTGAGTTCCCTTCAGGGTTTGGAGGATGCTCTGAGTTCTCTGTCAGGTTTCTCTCCAGGTTTTGTCCAGGGTTTTGTTCCAAGAAAACCTCAGAGTGTTTTGCTTCTCTTCCTTCTTCTGTCTGTTATGTTTCAATGAAACTCTAGTATTTATAGGCTAATATTGGTAGCTTAGTGGGCTTTCGAGAGATGTCCAAGTTTGAGATTTTTTTCTTTTTATTTATTTATTTATTTAATTAATTAAATTTTTTTTTCCGTTTTTCTTTTTCCGTTTTTATTTATTTTTTGTTTATTTTTTTTTTAAATAAAGTTTCTTGGATCTGATTCTGACTGACATGATGAAATGTAATATGAAATGTTAAATGACCTAAAAATGAATGCATGAATGGGGAGGGCAAATTTTGGGGTGTTACAATTGAGTACCCCTTCCTGGGGCAATCTAGGCAAAAAATAGGGATTTGGCAAGTAACTGCATCCTGATAAGACTTTGCTTTACAACTGTTATCCGTCAGAGGTTCTCGCTCAGTCATCATCAACCAAAGCTTCAAATACATCGAATTCAGAATTGATGGAGAAATGGTCATTATGTTCAATGTAGCCCTTTTCCAATATATATCACCAATTTCAAATTTGAAAAGATCTATGGAGTCTCGCCATTTGCAGACTACCATTCCATCAAATAAATTTGAGCCTTTATCCAATTATTTGCACTCTTATTTGTTTCTATTTCAACAAATGTTTTGCATATTTATTTGAAAAAATATCATTGTTTTATTCAAATCTTATATAATTTGTTTTTAAACAAAGTGAACATTCACAATGATGAGGGGATACTGAGGATGTCTTCAATGCTCGCCCAAGGATGGTAAGATTCTTGACAGGGTAAGACATCTGTTCATGTTCTTGGCATGTTTGTTTCCTCTTCCTCCGGAGCCTTTTGTGGTTTTTTCTCCCGAGCGGAGTGTTGGGAAGGATTATTCATCCTTCTTTCCTTCAACAGAGCAGTAATTCTTCCTCCTCAGTAGGTGTGATATCATTATTTGAGACAGTCTTTGATAACTCCCCCAGTAGAGTTGCTTCTACGTCAGAGTTCATTTGTGCAACGACTTTGCCCCGGTTGGAATGACTGATGTTCACTCCCCTGTAGAGGTCTTTGTGGTCCTGGCTTTCTCTCTTGAGATGTAGTACCGGATGTTTGTGTACTTGTTCGTTGGACCTGTTTGGGTTAGAAATGTCTGTTTGTCAGCATTCATCATACATGAACCATGCATATGGCATAATTAATAACATTCAAATATTCATGACGCATTATTTGCCATATATCTCTATTTGTTATCTATTGTTTGAGGGTATTATGCTCCCCAAGCAGATGTTACTGATTGATCTCTCCATATAGAGTCAGCCCCATAAGCAGAAAATATTTATCTTTCCTTCCATATTCCCCACCGAGTTATGTCCTCGTGGATGATGGTTATTTCTGTTTCCTCCCAACACATATATTGGGATGGAGTTCCCCATTGAGTTATATCCTCATAGGGACAAGTTTTGTTTCAGCGTGCCTATCTAGTTTGATCCTAGACTGGCCTCTTTTGACTGTTCCTACACTCCCCTGTGGTGTAAATGAATAGTTGCTCAATAACCAGTAATCGTTCATCTCATCCCCGGCGGAGTCTGTGGTTTTCTACCCTCATACCGGTAGTTGTAAACCCTATTTTATCCCCTTGCAGAGGTAACTGTTTTGCTCATCCTAATTGATAACGGTTACTTTTCCGTGGTTTTCTACCCAGTATCCGGTAGATGTAATCCCCTCCTTGACGGTTATCTTTATCCAATATTCGGTGTTGATATTCCCTCATCTTTTGGATAATTGCTCTGATCAAGCAATTTATCCCCAACAAGTCATCTCTCGTCTACCCTTTTGTTGTTGGTGACGATTGTTTCTCCTTTGGATTGGTCATCATTATATACCCAGTCTTCGGTATCCCGATGCCTTTCCTTGTCGGTCGATTTATCCTTTATTAACCCAGTAACCGGTTGTGGATAATCTTCCATGCGAGTATGTTATCTATGTTCTGACGGTAATAGATAATATGTCTCATGTGCTCTTTGGTCGAAGCCTTTTGTTCTTCCCCAGTCGAGTAAGATTCGTATTTCCTTCTGGAATCAAATGTCCATCCTATATTTGAGTCTGCTTTTAGCCCTCTTTTGGATGATGAGTGTCTTGGTAATATTCCCCAATTCACGCTTTGGTTGGTCACCTATTATATGCCCAGTAACCGGTATCCCTGGTGTTCCTTCCCTTTTGCTCCCTATTATGACTTTTTGTCCCCCTGTGGAGTCAGACTTTCCTGAGCTGAGATATTCCTTTTTAGGTCGTCCTCAGATGATTTCGGATGTTTGATATCTCTCACCCTTATACCAGTCTTAGATACTCATTCTCCCGAGCATGTTATTCTCTCACCCTTATACCGGTGTTCAGATCACATGTCTCTTTGAGCTTATTACCCAGTAACCGGTAATACCTCATCCTGTTGCTTCCCTAGAGGAGTCTTGTTTGGGTGTTTCCCCGGCGAAATCCCTTAGTGGATTCTCCCAGCCTGAGTCCGGATTTTCATCCGAATTATCCTTTGTGGATAGTTCCATTGTATTGGCATATTCCCCAATACATGCGCCTTTGAGTCAACTCGGGTCTTTCAATGGATTTACTCCTTTTGGAATTCTGCTCCCCAAGCTTTGAGTCGTGCCCTGCTCACGCAATTTACTCCCTTTCTTCTATCCCCATAAGAGTCCCAGAGTCTCTGTCCCATTTGTGAGTATGTTACTCTAGTGGATTTTCGGGTTTCTCCTGATTTCTTTCTTCCTCTGTGGACACATATCCCCACAGAGTATTAATTTTTGCAGGCATACATCTGCATCATGAGGTCTCTTACGGACCAAAATTCGTCTCTTTGTTATTACTTAAGCCCATTCTACCTCGTCGAGACGAAGACTTTAACCTTCACTTCTCCGGCTAGAATGACCTTAAATAGGGGCATCTGTAAGACCCTAATTTTGACCCTAAGATCCCTCATGGCATCATAACATTGCATTTGCAAAGCCTCAAGGATCATAAGCATCTTGGTTCCCTTTGCCTTTGGGTGGGATCTCTTGTGAGTGGTTTGAGGTCACCAAGCATGCTTGAATTGTATATTATTGTTTTTCTTATTTTATTTACTAACCAAAAGCACAAAAATATGTCACTAACATTTCTTGTTTGTAGCTTGAGCAATCACAAGGTCAAGAGCTTCTAGGAGATCCTTTGTGCAAAGATATGGCCAAGAGAAGATGAAAGCAAGCATGTTAATGGTTCCCAAAGCTCTCATCCAATAAATATGTCTCCCAAATGTCTCAATGCATCATTTTGATCAAAGCAAGTCAAAGGGTTTGAGGTTTGTTCCCAAAGAAACCCTAATTCATCAGTGTACCAAGTGTGCCTTGCTCATGAAGCAACCTCAACCCATGATCAAATACAATCAAGGGAAGTCCTTTAACTCATCATTTCATGCATATTTGAACTTATTTGAGTGTCCTCAATCATCAATTCATCAAGATATGAGTTGTGGACTTGAGAAATTGATAAGTCAATTCATCTGACTATTTTGAAATGCACTGAGACCTAACTTTTTATGTGTTGGTCAAATGGAGATGATCCCAAAATAAAAAATGTTCTTAAGGACAATATGAAAAACTTTCATGTTCATCAAAAATTGATTTGAAGCTTGGAAGGACATCTCCCATTCCATGACATTATAGGTCATTTTGACTGAAACCCTAATTTTGGGTCAACTTCCCAAGAACATAACTCATTCATTGTTAATGATTTTGAGGTGGGATCAAATGCATTGGAAAGAGTATTGTGTCTACTTCAAATGTTATGTTGAACAAAATTTCAAAATCTCAAAGGAAATAAATTTGATAATGCAAAACATTATAGGTCACTTTGGACCAAATTGCATTGAAAGGCAAAAAAGTCCAACTTCAAGTGCCCATAACTCTTTCATCAAAAATCCAAATGATGCAAAATTGAAGTCCATTTTGATTTTATTGAAAAGATATACAACTTTGATGTTGGAGATTTTTTCATTTAAAGCTTGCATCATCAAAACAGAAGGGCTTGAAATTGGTTCAATTTGACAAAATTCTCAAAGGCATGTTTTGCACTATGAACTTCATGGCCTTTTTTCATAAATTTCCACACTCCGAATGAGTTTTGGTCCAACATAAAATTTGTTCCTTATGTCGAAACCTTTCCAACCATTACCCACATGCCTATGTTTCAATTTTTCAAGTGGCATTTTCGAAGAGGTGAAGTTTTAAGCCCAATTATGCATAACATGTTAGAATTCCATGCACAAGCTTATGCATTGCCATCTACACGTCCATTTCAAGTTGTTTGGTCATCAGCATGCAAATGCAATTGAGTTTGGGCCTTCTACCTGATCATGCAAGCCCATGCAAGGAAAATCCACTTGCCATGCACACGAGAAAGCTCACTTGTTCAGCCAATTCCAGCTATAAATAGAGGTGCATACCTCCATCAAAAACCAACCTGAAGGCGCCTGATATGCTGCACAATTGAATCCCCAACCATACAAAAGGAACTAAGTTTCATTTTTCTTCAGATTTTCAGATCTGGAATTCAATTGAATTTGGTTGAATCTTCAGATCTAAAGTTCCTAAACCTTCATCATCTAGTCCATTGAAGTCCCGTTTGGCAAGAGGAAGCAAGGAAAGTGACTCAAAGCTTCACAATTCAAAGGTGTTCATCAACTGGTTTTTTCTTCGAAACTCTTTATTCCTTGATCTATTGGCCTTGATATTGTTTTGTCTGAAGTCCTCTCCATAGAGGCATAATTATTGTATGCTCAATTTTTGAAATCAAGCAAGTTCATGATGAACACCATCAGGTTTCAACCTCTGATTTCTCTCACTATGGAGATCTAGAGTGGAAATAGATGGCACAGGGGTGATGTACATCACCCCAGCTTTAATTTGGTACCTGGATCGTGTATTTTGGTGCACATTTGCTCTTCTGTAAATTTGAGCTCTCACCGGAGCTAGCCGGAGAAGACGGTGGCGCTGGCCATCATCTGGTCTCCAGATCCAATCGTGGCCATCCATTTCCATTTCCAGATCTAATCATGGCTGTCCAAACTTATGACTTATTTTAATACAGCGTGTGGTTGCATTGACTTGGACTCACCATGAGCGCGCGCATGTGGAGCGTCTGATCAACCACGTCAATTAATGAGGCTTGATCAGACGCTCCTGGTTTTTTCTCTTTTTTCTAATTTCTGTTTTATTTTCTTTTATTCCATTTATCTTCAAAAATTCATAACTCTTTCATTTTAATTCCAAAAAATATGGGACCAATTGCATTCTTCTCCATTTAAAGTCTAGTTTCTAAAAATGATTTTTAATATTTTTTATTTCATCATTTGATATTTTTTGTGAATTTTCTCTTTTCTGGTTATTTTTAATTCATTTTAAATAGTTTTTGATATTCAAAAAATACAAAAATATTTTCCTAACCTATTTGAATGATGATAGATCTATGAAAAATATTCTCATCAATTTTTTAATTGATTTGAGATTTATTTGAAATTTTAGTTCAATTAGGTTATTTTTATTCATTTTTAATTAATTAAAAATAGTTTCTGACTTTTAAAAGTGCTGAAATTTTTTGTCAAACTTTGTTTGACCTTGTTGAACTTAGGATAAATCACTTGGACTTTTCAAAGTTGATTTGAAGTGATTTTGAAGTTTGACTTTTCTTTAATATTTTAATTCAAGTTTATTTTTAATATTAAAAAATGCCAAAAATATTTTGTTCATTTCTTGACTTCCAATCTTCATCTCACTTCTGTTTTTGATTGTTTGACCATGATTCTCAATGTCCTTGGTCAACACATGTTGATTGGTACATTCTCTTTCATTTAATGCACTTTATTCTTTCCCTTTTTATTTTCCATTATCCATCTTCTTCTTCTTCTTCTTTTTTCTTTTTGATCAATGAGTTAAAGGTTGATAAGTTAGCATTGATTAGGGAGGTTTAATCTTCCTTGATTCAAATCTAATTCATCTTGATCAATTGATCAAGTGAATGGCTTTGCTTTAAGGATAGATTGTTTCCTAAATCATGCAACGAACTTAAACCAATACAAGATCATTTCCCATTTTCTTTTTGGCATGGCAAGTTGTTGGAACTTGGTTCACTAATCAAGACTTCTAACTTGTGTTGTTGCCTACATTATTATTAACCGGCCTCAGATAGTTGTGACTTCTACATAAGTCCAATTACGATTGCTTAACATAGCGCTAAATTTGCCTTATGGCACACTAACTACTAACTATTAACCATTAACATTTACTTTTTGCACTTTACATTTATGCAATTTATTATTCTTGTACATATTATTCATTTGCTTTTTTCCTTTGCTCATTGGAGCACATGTTTATGTTAATGCCATTTGCCTTTTGCTCACTTGAGCATATAATTGTGTATATATCATTTGTGTTTGTGTTTTGTTTTATTTGTTGTGAACCAAATGCCAAGAATTGGACAAAATGGACTTAGACATTAGGACCTTACCCAAGCTAATGGAGTTTGAAGAGCAACTAGGCCTCATGCCTTTAGAGTGCTTAAAATGTCAAAGAGCAACTAGGCCTCATGCCTTTAGAATGCTTAAAGCTTGAAGATGAACATTGAAAGGACCATATTCTAAACTCCTCTTGTCCATTTCTTGTTTGTTTTTTATAGAACTTTTTAATGTGTGTGATTTTGTGCTAGGGATTTCCACATTGAGCCAAATTGAGGAAACATTGCCATGAGATTCTAAGAGAGAGAAATCCAAGATACCTTGAGGAGCTTTCCAAGAGTTCATTGATTGTTGATTGCTTGAATGCTTGTTTATTTTGCTTGCTTATTCCAAAGGATGGGATCTACTTGGATCATCAATATGATCTCAAGAGAGGAACTCCATGTGTGGTTTTGCTTCTTGTCCCTCACCTCTTGTATGATTAGGACTTTAGCCATTCTTCTTCTTCTCTCCACTCTAACCCAAGCCAAAACTTTTTGTGCAAATATTTAACACTTCTTTTAAAACATTAGAAACCTAAGCCTTATGCTTTTGATTTTCAAACTTTCTTTTCATAATACTTATTTTGAATTGAATCTTTAATCCATTTTGACTATATTTTGTACATACTTTTCATTGGTAAATATAACCCATTCAATTGTCTTTTTGTGGTTTCAATGGCCACTTTCTTAATCAAAACATTTCATAACCTTTAGCTATTAGGTTTGGGTTATCCTTGAGGTAGATGTAATACTCACCTATATCCTTAGTGATGGACAATGAGTCTTCCATGCTTATTATAGGGTTAACCCCTCACTAGCATGTTGAAGCTATCCTCACATGGTGGATTTGTGGTTTTTAGGTTGAGTTTTCTCCCTTGGATAACAAAAGACCTTAAGGCTTTTGGACCAATCAATTCACCAACTCATTTTAAGATTTTTACCCCGAACTACGAGGTTTTGATCCTAATCTTTTTTAAGATGGTACGTAGGCAATGGGTTCATCCATTCAAACACAAAATGTAAATAAACCTGTATATTCTCTTCTCATCTCTTCAATCATGTTTGCACAAATAAATTTTCACAAAATACCAACCTTACAACAAGTATGAAAAGGGCTCCCTAGGAGTACCTAGGATGTTTTGGGTGCTTAAAACCTTCCCATTGCATAACCAACCCCCTTACCCAGATCTTTGACATTTTTACTAGTTTTTGATTCAATAAAACTTTTAGGTTTTTGTTCGCTTTCTAACCATTCCTTTGGATAAATAGAAGTGCGGTGGCGACTCGACTTGTATGGTTTACCTTGGATTTAGTCAATATCTCTAATGGTTTACCTTGGTACTCAAAGGGAGCCCTTTTGACAAAGTGCATTGTACGTTGGTATTTGTGAAAGGTTTTAACAAAGGTGGCCATTGGAACCACAAAAATCACTTGAAGTGAGTTGTATTTACAAGTTAGAAGTATTCATAAAAATGAGGTCAAAGTTGACTTAAAGTTCATTCAAAATAAGTGTTATTGAAAAGAGTTTGAAAAATCAAAGGCATATGGCCTAGGTTTCTAATTTGAAAACAATGTCAATGTTTGCAAAAAATGAGTTTGGTTTGGGTTAGAGTGGAGAGAAGAAGAGAAAGGGCTAGTCCTAAATATGCAAATATGAGAAAAGAGATAAAACCCTTGGAGTTCCTTTCTTGAGATCATAAAGATGATTCAAGATGTTCCTTTCCTTTGGACTTAGCAAGCAACAAGCAATCAAAATAATTAATCATTCAAGTTCCTAGGATCTCCACTTGGCTTGTCTTTCTTAGCTTGGCTATTCATGACAATGGTCCCTCTTACTATCTCAAGTTTAGAATCCCTATCACACAAGAACAAACAATCAAAAAGTTCACAATGCAATAAGAGGCATGGACAAAGAAAGAGTTTAGATTAGGGGTCCTTTCAAGTCAACTTTCAAGATTTAGCATTCTAAAGGCATGAGGCTTAGTTGCTTTTCAACAAATTTTAGCATTCTAAAGGCATGAGGCCTAGTTGCTCTTGAACTCCATTAAGCATAGGTAAAGTCCTAATTCTAAGTCCTTTCTCCTTTTTGCATTGGGTTCACACAAACAATCACAAAACAAACACAAAGCAACAATATATTTATATACAATAATAAGCTCAAATGAGCAAAAGGAAAATGGCATAAGCATAAACATGAGCTCAAGTGAGCAAAAGGAAAAGGCAATATGAATAAATGAGCAAGAAATTAAATTGCATTAAAGTAAATTGCAAGAATTGAATGCTTGAATTAAAAGTTAGTAATTAGTAGTTAGTGTTAGTGTGCCATAAGGCAATTTAGCGCTATGTTAAGCAATCGTAAGTGGACTAATGTAGTAGTCACACCTATCTGAGGTCGGTCAATAAAACTATAGGCAAATAACACAAGTTAGAGACCATGACTAGTAAGCCAAGCTCCTATAACTTGCCATGCCAAAAGAAAAGAAGGAAATCCTTGTATGGATTTTAGGTTTTTTGCTTGACCAAGAAGCAACCTATCTTGGACACAAAGCAATTCACTTGATTTTTGATCAAGTTGAATTTGATTTGGATCAAAGAAGGTTAAGCCTATCATATGTCAAGGCTAACCACAAATCATTAACTCATTGGCCAAAAGAAAAAATAAGAAGATGAAGATGAAATGAAATGAATAGAAAATGAGAATTTAAATGACATAAACAAAACACAATGATCAAATGTGAATGGAATCAACATCAACCAATGGTAAACAGAAGTGAAATGAAGATTAGAAGTCAAGAAAGGTCAAACATATTTTTTGGTATTTTTTGGAATTAAAATAATACATAAAATAAAATGAACAAACTAAGGTCAAACTTCAAATTCAATTCAAATCAACTTGGATAGGTCCAATTGAATCATCATAAGTCTATCATGGTCAAACAAGGTTTGAAAATTTTTCTCAACATTTTTTGATAAAAAAAACCATTTTAAAATCAATTAAAAGCATTAAAATATAACACAAATGAATTAAAATCTCAAATAAATCTCGAATCAATTAAGAAATTGATGAGAATATTTTAATAGACTTATCATGATCCAAATGTGTTAAGAAAATACTTTTGGAATTTTTGAATCTCAAAAAGTATTAAAAATGAATTAAAAACTATCAAAAACAAAATAATTCACAAAAAATATTAAATGGAATCACAAAAATAATTAAAAATCAGATTATGAAACTAGATTTTAAAAGAATTTTTTTGCAATTGGTCCCATATTTTTGTGATTCCAAATAAAAGAGTTTTGAATTTTTGAAAATAAAGGTAATTAAAGAAAATAAAACAGAAATTAAAAAAATCTGGAAAATCCGCAGCACTTGGATCCATTCTCATTAATTGACATGGACAATCCAAGGGATC
Organism: Lathyrus oleraceus; assembly: GCF_024323335.1. Classification (NCBI taxonomy): domain Eukaryota; kingdom Viridiplantae; phylum Streptophyta; class Magnoliopsida; order Fabales; family Fabaceae; genus Lathyrus; species Lathyrus oleraceus. Next base: position 394,484,039 of record NC_066580.1, on the reverse strand, counting down.
AGAGGCGCGCGCGCATGGTGATCATGAGTCAAGTGCATCACACCATGAATTAAAAAAAGTCAAATAAAAAAAAGGCCAAGGGAGTTCCACATGGGGACGGTGGTGGAAACCACCATCTTCTCTGGTGAGCCAACAGAAACCGGCCACCAGTTGCAGGTTTTGCAACCTCAACCAAATCACACATGCCTTATACCAAATTAAAGTTGGGGTGATGTACATCACCCCTGTAACCTCGGATTTGGCTCAAGATCTCTATGGAATGAGAAATCTGAGATGGAAAATTCAGGTGTTCAATCTGAAATGCATCAATTCATGAAATTAAAGCCACCATTGGCTTGCCTCTCACACGAGGACTTCAGAGAACCAAACAAACACAAGCAAAGCACAATCTATGATGAGATTCGAATCAAAACAGTTGAGATGTAAACCTTTGAAATGCAGCTTTGATGAGCATGATCCAATCATATTCTTGCTTGCAGCTTGCTCTTAAGATGATGATGATGATAGGCTTAGGAATTATAAACTGAAGATCAACCAGGGAAGTTGAAATTCAAGTTTGAATTTGAGAAAATGAAATCAAAATTCCTCTAGTATGGTTGGGATTCAATTTCTGCAGAGCTTCAGGTTGATTCAAGGATGATAAATGAATGAAGCATGGCATGTATTTATAGCTGAAGCTGATGCCAAGAGGTGAAGAATCTGTGTGCGTGAAGCTTTGGGTCCACCATGCATGGGCCAGTACAGGCGCATGTGAGGCCCAAAAGCTGATGGTTTTGCAAGCTGATAGCATGATGAATTGATTTGGACGTGTGGTTTGCATTGCAATTGCTTGTGCATGAAGTTTCATCATGAATTCCATAATTTGCATAAATGTTCTCCTCTTTGAAAGTCACTCTTAGAAAATCCAAACATAGGCATATGAGTAATGGTTGGAAAGGTATTGCCATAAGGAACAAAATTTATGTTGGACAAAAATCCATTTGGAGTTTGGAAAATTATGAAAACTAGCCATGAAGTTTGATGTACAAAACATGTCTTTGAAAAATTTGCCAAAAATGACCAACTTCAAATGAATTTTTGATGAACATGAAAGTTGTTCATATGGTTCTTAAGAACATTTTTTCTCTTGGGGTCATATTCATTTGACAAACACATCAAAAGTTATGTCTCAGTGAATTTCAATTTGGTTAGATGACTTGACTGGTCAACTTCTCAAGTCCAAACTTCAAATCTTATTGAATGAATGATTTAGGATACTCAGATAGGCTCATATATGCATAAAAATGATGAATGAAATAACTTACCTTGATTGAATTTGATCATAGGTTGAGGTTGCTTCATGAGCAAGGCTTAGTCAATGCACAGTTGAATTAGGGATTCCTTGGGAAACAATTCTCAAGCCCTTTGGTTTATTTTGATCAAATTGAAAAATTGAGATATTTGGGAGACATATATGATGATTGAGAGCTTTGGGAACCATTGTCATGCTTGCTTTCATCTTTATCTGGCCATTTCATTGGGCATAAGAGCCTCCTAGGAGCCTTGGATCACATGATTGCTTAAGCCTCAAAACAAAACAAGTTAGTGACATACTTTTGTGCTTTTGGTTAGTAAACAACATAAGAAAAGTAATAATATACAATTCAAGCATGCTTGGTGGTCTCAAACCAACTCACACAAAGTCCGAACCCAAGGGTTAAGGAGCCACACATGCTAGGATCCTTGAGGCAATGCAATGATCAAAGGATATGATGCCATGAGGGATCTTAGGGTCAAAATTAGGGTCTTACAGATGCCCCTATTTAAGTCAACTCTAGCCGGAGATATGAAGGTTAAAATCTTCGTCTCAACGAGGTAGAATGGGCTTAAATAATAACAAAGAGACGAATTTTGGTCCCTAAGAGACCTCATGATGCAGATGTGTATTTATGCGAAAGTTAATACTCTGTGGGGATATATGGCCACAGAGGAGAAATAAATCTGGAGAAACTGAAAATCCACAGGAGTAATATGCTCACAAATGGGACAGAGACTCTGGGGACAAATTAGGTAAAATGCGTGAGCAGGTCACGACTTGAAAACTTGTTGGGAGACACAAAGGGATTCCATGAAAATAAATCAATGGAAAGACTCGAGCTGACGCAAAGATGCATGTAATGGGGAATATGCCAATACAACAAAACTATCCACAAAGGATACCTCAGATAAAAATCCGGACTCAGGTGGGGAAATGAGATATTACCGGTTACTGGGTAATAAACTCAAAGAGAGAGACATGTTATTAAAACACCAGTATAAGGTGAGATAACAACACGGTTAGGGAGAAAGAATATCTAAGACCTGTATAAGGGTGAGAGACATCAGTCATCCGAACATCTGAGGAGGACCTAAAAGGCGTATCTCAACTCAGGAAAATCTGACTCCACAGGGGACAAAATTCATTATACGGAGCAGAAGGGAGGAACACCAGGGATACCGGTTACTGGGAATATAATAGGTGACCAACCAGGCGTGAATTGGGAACATATCCAAGACACTCATCATCCTAAAAGGAGGGCTAAAAAAGCAAACTCGATTTACCGGATGGACATTCGGTTCCACAAGGGAAGTACAAGTCTTACTCAACTGGGGAAGAAAGAGACTTCGACTGAAGAGCGCATGATATATATTATCTATTACCGTCAAAACGTAGATAACATACTCGCATGGAAGATTATCCACAACTGGTTACTAGGTTAATAAAGGATAAATCGACCGAAAAGAAAGGACATCGGGATACTGATTATTGGGGTATAAAATGATGACCAATCCAAAGGAGAAACAATCATTACCAAACAAGGATAAATGAAAGATGACTCGCTGGGGATGAATTGCTTGAGAAAAGCAATTATCCCGGAGATATATCACCGATTACTGGGTGGTATACTAAAAAAAATGAAGGAATATCAATACCGAATATTAGATAAAGATAACCAACAAGGAGGGGATCACATCTATCAGCTACTGGGTAGAAAACCACAAAAATAGGACTTACAACTACCGGCTACTGGGTAGGTGGCCACAACATCCGCTGGGGAGAGAATGAACAATTACTGTTTATTGAGTAATTGATCATCTGAACCACAGGGAACTGCAGGGGAAATAACAAGAAAGGGGTCAATCCAGGAACAAACCAGAGAGACACAATCAAATAAGACTCGACCCAATGAGGATATAACTCATGAGAGTAATTCCATCCCAAATACATATTTAGGGAGGAACTGAAACAATAATCATCCACGAGGACATAACTCAGTGGGGAATGCTGAGGGAAAGATAGACATCTTTGCCTATAGGACTGACTCTATTTGGAGAGATCAGACACAAGCACCTTCTTAGGGAAGAACATTTCACCAATAGCAGGAGATAACAAGCAAAGATATATGGCAAAGGATGCAACATGAATATCTGAATACTATAATTATGCATGTATATGCATGGTTTATGTATGATTAATGCTGACAAACAGACATATCTGACACAAACAGGTCCAAGAATCAATGGACGGAAATCCGGTATAACATCTCAAAAGAGATGGCCAGGCCCACAGGAGAAAATCCAATCTGGTGGGGAGCAACAAATACCAGGAAACACCAATCAGTGCTGGGGATCAAGCAGAGTTGCTGCCGGGGACAAAGACTACCGCTGAGGATCAGAGACCACCGCTGGGGATCAGGAAAAGGTCACATCTATAAACTGTCAGTGTTCCTCCAACAATTCTCGGGAACATGTAGAGATATAGATAAGATCAGTCATAGAATAACTTCATTGGGGATCTTATCAGGGGATGATGTGAAATTTTATGGGGAACAACCACCAAAATAGAAATACATCAATCAAGCATTCTCTTCTAACCACTATAGAAACATCTCTGACATCGGGAGAAGGAAACAAACTGCTCCGCTGGGGAAGCTATAGAGTCACCGCCAGGGATTTGCTGTTGAACAGGAAAAAGACCCGATGTAGAGGAAACTCTCTCGGGGAACTCAACACGGATAAGATCCATCGTAGAGGAAACTCTACTAGGGAACTTATCAGGGGGAAAGATATGAAACTCCATGGGGAACAACCACCAAACAGAAGTTTCAACAAACAAAACACTTCCTTTCATCTGCCGGAGAGACACCTTTGTCAAGGAGAAAGAACCAATGCTCCGCTGGGGAAGGACACAACATCTTCACCGCCAGCTCTGCTAGGAGGAAGATTTTCCAATAAGGAGGGGAAAACAAATTATCATGCTCTGATCAGGTAACTCCACTAGGGAAGGCTAAAGGCGATCCAACTGGGGATAGTCTGCTGTGGGAAACCCTACCAGGGTGGGGATTTCTACTCATGCGGGGATGAGTGGAATTCCTGCCCTCTGCGGGAAATTTCCATTTATTCTGAGGGAAAGACCAACTTCTCGGAAATGGATAGCAATTTTTTTTAATTTATAAGGGATTTTAGGTCAGTCCACACAAGGGATGACAACCATATAATTGATAAAACACAAATGCTAGACTCAGACTCTCTGGTGATCTGAGGATGGAGGTATACACATCTCCCTAAAGATCAAGGCCAAAACTCTAGACGTCCTGGGGAATTTGGTGACGTATCACCCTTCTCTGCGCTCGCTAGGGGAGACAACCTGAAAGATGATGAAAATGATACAAATATGCCAGGAATATGAATAAATGTCTTACCCTTTTGGAGATCGTACTATCCTTGGGAGAGTACTGAAGACATTCCATTTATCCTTTCGGTCATTGTGAATGTTCACTTTGTTTAAAAACAGTTTATAAAACTTTATCTGTTTAAAACAATGATATTTATCAATTAAAACATGCAAACATTTGTCGAACAGAAATAAATAAGAGTGCAAAGAATTGGATAAAGGCTCAAATTTATTTGATACAATGGTAGTCCGCAAAGGGCGAGACTCCATGGATCTTTACAAAATTTGAAATTGGTGATATATATTGGAAAAGGGCTACATTTAACATAATGACCATTTCTCCACCAACTCTGAATCCAATGTATTTGAAGCTTTAGTTGATGATGACTGAGCGAGAATCTTTGACAAATGACGGTTGTAGAACAAAGTCTTGTCAGGATGCAGTTACTTGCCAAATCCCTAATTTTTGCCTAGATTGCCCTAGGGTGAGGTACTCAATCTAGCAGGATATATTTATTTTTTTATGTCTCTAACTTTTGCCTGGACCGCCCTTTCGGGTTTTCAGTCCACCGAGACGCTCGTTTTTGCCTAAGTCGCCCTTTCGAGTTTTCAACTTAGCGAGCTATTCTATTTTTATTTTAGGCGAAGTATTTCTTGAATGCATCTGAATTCACAGGACGAGTGAAATCCTCCCCATCCATAGTTGTAAGTATCAAAGCACCGCCTATGGACCTTCATAGTTTGGAGTCCACTTGCCCCAGGAATCGAGCGCGAAAGACAAAACTTTCTTGAGCACGAGGTCACCTTCTCGGAACATACGAGGCTTGACCTTCTTATCAAAGGCTTTCGTCATCCTTTGCTGATATAACTGACCATGGCACATGGCAGTTAATCTCTTCTCTTCAATCAAATTCAGTTGGTCATAACGACTCTGAACCCATTCAACTTCAGTCAACTTGGCTTCCATCAAGACTCTCATTGATGGGATCTCAACCTCCACGGGGAGCACAACCTCCATGCCATATACAAGAGAGAAAGGGGTTGCCCCGGTTGAAGTGCGAATTGATGTATGAAAACCATGCAAAGCAAATGGCAGCATCTCATGCCAATCTTTGTATGTAACAACCATCTTATGGATAATCTTCTTGATGTTCTTGTTAGCAACTTCAACAACCCCGTTCATCTTGGGTCTATAGGGAGAAGAATTATGATGTGCAATCTTGAACTCGCTACACATCTCTTTCATCATCTTATTGTTCAAGTTAGATCCATTATCAGTAATGATTTTGTCTAGCACACCATATCGGCATATAAGTTGGTTCTTGATAAAATTCCCAACCACCTGCCTGGTCACATTTGCATATGATGCCGCTTCAACCCACTTGGTGAAGTAATCAATTGCTACGAGAATAAAACGGTGAACGTTCGAAGCCTTTGGCACTATCATACCAATCATGTCAATTCCCCACATAGAGAAAAGCCATGGTGATTAAATAACATTCAGAAGTGTCGGGGGAATATGAATCTTATCCGCATAAATATAACACTTGTGGCATTTCTTCACATATTTGCAGTAATCAGACTCCATTGTCAGCCAATAATAAACATCTTGTTTGCCATGGCATGCCCATTGGAATGAGTACCAAATGAACCCTCATGGACTTCAGTCATCAACAGGTCTGCTTCATGTCTATCCACGCATCTGAGCAGAACCATGTCAAAATTCCTCTTGTAAAGCACATCACCACTAAGGTAGAAACTTCCAGATAATCTCCTCAAAGTCTTTCTATCTTTAACAAATGCCCCAGGCGGGTAAATCTGACTTTGAAGGAGACACATGATATCATAATACCATAGCTTATCATCTTTCACTTCTTCGAATGCAAATACATGAGTTGGTCTATCCAAGTTGTAGCGGTGTATTCGTCACTTTATGATCTATTGATTAAATCAAAAGCAAAGCATACAAAGATAGAGTCGCCACCGCACTTTTATTTATCCGAAGGAATGGCTAAAAAGCGAACAAAAGCCTAAGAAGTTTTACACATAGAAAACTAATGAAAAGGTCAAAGATCTGGGTAAGGGGTTAATTACGCAATGGGAAGGTGTTAGGCACCCAAAACGTCCTAGGTACTCCTAGGGAGCCCTTTTCACAACTTGTTGTATGAAATGTTATTTGTTTATGAAATATTTATTGTGCAAACATGAGTGAAGGGATGAGAAAAGAATATACAATTTTTATTATTTTTGTGTTTGAACGGATGAACCCGTTGCCTACGTACCTTTCCATGGAAGGTAAGGATCAAAACGCCGTAGTTCGGCTAAAAGATTTCCAAAAGGTGAATTGATTGATTTTAAACAAAATCCCTAAGGTCCTTCATTATCCACGAGAGAAAACTCAACCTTATACAAACAACAAGTCCACCATGTGAGAATAGCTTCGACATACTAGAGGGGTTAACCCCGTTTTCAGTATGGAAGTCTTACAGTTCGATCACTAAGGACAAAAGGCGAGATTAACATCAACCACTAAGATAATTGAAACCTATGGCTAATGTATGAAAACTTGATTAAGAAGTGGACTTGGGCCACAAAAGCAATTGAGTGAGTGAAATTAACCAGTTTGGAGTATTCACAAAAATGAGGTAGAAGTATGATTAGAATTCAATTCAAAAGAAGTATTGTGAAAATGAAGTTTGAAAATCAGAGGCTTAGGGCCTAAGTTTCTAATTTGAAAAGCAGATGAAAATGTTTGCACAATAGTTTTCAAGTTTTGGATTAACATGCAAATGGAGGTTTAAAGCAACAAAGGTGGGAGGGTGAGGAAGTAAAACTTCTCTGATGTTCACCTCTTGAGATCATATGTAGATGATTCAAGTGATTCCTTTGGAAAAGGCAACAAGCAAATAACAGATGAACAAAGTAAATGGATATCGGATGCCAATAAATGGACTTATACCAATCTCCTAAAACAAAATGGATACCGGAAGCCAATCAATGGACTTATACCAATCTCCTAAAACAAAATGGATACCGGAAGCTAATCAATAGACTTATACCAATCTCCTAAAACAAAATGAAACATGGATACCAGATGCCAATCAATGGACTTATACTAGTCTCCCAAAACAAAAAGAAACATGGATACCAGATGCCAATCAATGGACTTATACTAGTCTCACAAAGCAAAGAAACAAGGATACCAGAGGCCAATCAATGGACTTATACTAGTCTCCTAAAACAAAGAGAAACATGGATACCAGATGTCAATCAATGGACTTATACTAGTCTCCTACCATATCACAGGAAACAACTGTCAATCAATGGACTTATGCTTGCCTCCTCCATGGACAAAAAAAAATGTTACAAAGTGATGAACAATGTTTATGAAACGATATACAAGTAATGATGATAAATGCACAAAGGCACACGTAAGCAAACATGCATAAGTGAATCAAGTAAGCAAACAAACAAGTCAATTAGCACACACTATACACAATCAATTAGGCTCAAGCAAGGTTAGGCTTTACAGCCAACTGGAATGGGGTGTTTTGAGCTCTTAACCCTAACATTGAGAGTTAGGGTGAAGCAGATGAAATGGAGATGAGGGGTGTGCCTCATAGCTCTTATCCCTGGTCAGGGAGAGCTTTAAACAATGGAAAGTGTGGGAGTTCAGAAAGTAGGAACTCTTCTCCATAAATGATTGACTCTATAAGATCTTGGGTTCTTATTCACAATGCATCAACACATGGTGTGAGCAAGGTGAATGACACACTGAGTAGCAGGAGATGGATTACACATCTCTTTTATCTGCCAATTGCCTCATAAAAGGACTTTACCTCTTAAGGAGGGCTTCAGACAGGTGCCTACCAATAACAGTAGGTCTTCCATACTACATGAAGATTAGGAGTTATACCTAAGTGGTTAAGCAACCAAGCAAAAGCAAAGTTCAAGTGAACTTAAAGCAACTTAGGTACTTGTGGAAACACTAAACAAATCAGTACAATACTCAGACAAACAGACGACAGTCAATAAGCAATAGACAATCCCAGTGTACAAAATGTGTAAGCCATAAGGAAAACTCAAATGAGTTAGCATCAACCTACAAAACACACAAGTGTTAGCAATCAAAAGCAAACATCAACAATCACATGATGAAGCATCATTAACTAGGGAACTTGGATGCTTAAACCTGAAATCAAAGCTCACAAGTAAGTAACAAACCACTAGGTCAAAGCCTAGGGTCAAAGATGGAGAAAAAATCCAAAATAGGGGCTGAAATTCAACACAAAGTAACTTCAAACACATATTGACATATCCTAAAAAGGCTCACATCAAAATCAATCATCAAATGCATTTCATGATCAAAAGAAGTTCAAGGCAATTTCAAAGCTCATATGTGATCATCATGAATGAAAAATTCAAATCAAAACAGACATGATTCAAATAAATTTGGAACAAATCATGAACATTCAAGACATCTAAAACATCCATCACACAAAAAATCAGAAGAATCAGAGATCACTTAGCATGGAAATCACATTGTACAAGTTGGACAATCAAAGGTGTGACACAAATTGTCACACAAAGTTAGCACATGCATAAAACAGAAATGGTACATGAGAAAAATACCAAACCAAAGCCAAAACATCCATCAATGTGTCTAGAATCAGCATGCAAAATTTCACATTCATTGGATTAAAAACAAGCATTTCACAATGAGATAAGCAAGGCAAGGTCACAAGTGGATACATGATCACATAACCTAGCACCAAATAAAATCCAGCCGTGCACAATTTGCAAATTTATGATCATAAAAAACTAGACAGAATAAGGAGCACTTTGCAAAAAATTGGGATGAAATTGGATGATTTTTCAATTTGTTATGATTTTTCTAAGTTGGAAGAAAAATTAAAATCAAAGCATGGCAAAGTGGAGGGAAAAGATGAAAATATGAAAGCATTTTTGAAAATCAGCGCTCAGCAGGGATCGAACCCTGTACAAATTCAAATTGAGCGTGCCAACACATGAAACGACGCCGTTTCACAAAACCCTAACAGAACCAGGAGTCGACGCAAGGCCAGCTACGGTCGACGCAAAACTGTCGAACGGTCGACGCAACATTGTTGTATGGTCGACGCATGGCTGAAGATCTTCATCTTCTTCATGAAGAAGAAGATGAACAGTGCACGAGCTTCAACATTTTTTTCCAGAATTTTCCAGAAATCATAAAATCATACATCAAACAAATCCTCATGACATGTAGGTTATAAATCAAGCAATATTTCGTGTTAATTCATCATGATTCATGCAAAACGAAGCAAAATCAAATTAACATTTAAAACTTCAATTAAGCATATCTCTCTTAATAATGCATCAAATCACACGAAATTTCCATCAGAATCATCACGAACACAAGATCTACCAAAATATATACATGGATTTAAAAAATAAGAGGATCGAAAATTAACCTCTTGAAGAGCAGAACCTTTGAAATGCATGATCCACAGCTTGTAAGTATCCAAATCCACTCTACAATGCTTGAAATGATGTTTGGTGAAGAAAAGGAAGCTTGCACAGGTGTAGATCTAGCTTAATCTTGACTTTCCATTTTCAACTTCATGAACTTGCTATGTACCATTCTTGCACGAATTCTTCAAACAAATACTTGATATGCACTGAATCTAAGCTAGGGAACAAGAATATGAAGTAATATTGCAATGCTATTTGGAAATTTTTTGAATTATGAATGGAAGAAAATTTGAAATGAGAGAGAGTTTTGGATCTAGAAATGTGAAAAATGATTAACCCCCCTCAATTCTGTTAAGATTAGAGTATATATATGCCTTCTTAATCAACTTGCTAATCCATAATTAGTTGGTTAAGTGAAATAAGGTGTTTTGCAAATTTTTGAAAATGCATGGTGCATGTAGCATTTACACGTGAACAGTACCAATTGCTTCATCATTTTCACTTAAAATCATTTTTTAAACTCAATGGCAATGGTAGAAAGTCCATACAATGCACCATTTTTGAATTTTGCAATTTCCCTCCAAAAAAGGGATGGATTAACAAGTGATTATGTGATGATAATTCATGTAATGTGATGCATGATTTGGAAATTAGAGGTCAAAAGGAGAATATGGCAAAAAGAACCACTCATTTTGGAGCTTTGAATCAAAAGATATGGCCATTTGAAGTTTCAAGCACACTTTGCCATGACTGGTTCATATCTCCTCAACCACACATTAGAAATCCACGATCTTGGACATTTTGGAAATGGGAGAGAAAGATCTACAACTTTCATGTTTAACAAAATTTCATTTGAAGCTTTTTTGATGATGTAAGATTGAGTTGAAGTTGGTCCAAAACCTTTCCATTTTTGGAAATTTCAAATTATGGGTCACTTTCTATTTTGGGAAATTTTTGACTGGATCTCAAATTCTTCAATGTGAGTGTTTGAAATGTCAAATGAGACTTGTTTGAACATGAATGAAGTATTTCCAATCACTTCCCACCTCCAAATCCACAGTTGACTTTGCAGTTGACTTTCTAGGTCCTTAGATGACCTGAAAATGTTCTGATGAGATTCAAGCCTCTAACACTTGGGGTTTTGTTTCAAAAAGAAATCACAACTCATATGAACTCTTGTGAATGATTGTGGGGTCCAAATCTCAAGAATGACCACCATCTATTGCTCAATGAATGCCTTTAATTGCCTTGACCTGTTATTGCTTCATCTGCAAGACAAAGGTTAGATGACATATTTTTGTACTTTTGGTTAGTGATTAAAAGGAAAGCAATGACATATAAATGCAAAGAATGCTTGGTGATCAAGAACCATTCTCAAAAGAGGATCCCACCCACAAGGGAGGAAGCAAGGTGTCCAATGATCCTTGAGGCAATGCAATGATATGATATGATGCCATGAGGGATCTTAGGGACAAAATTGGGGTCTTACAGATGCCCCTATTTAAGGTAATTCTAGCCGGAGAAGTGAAGGTTAAAGTCTTCGTCTCGACGCGGTAGAATGGGCTTAAATAACAGTAATGAGACAAATTTTTGGTCCCTAAGAGACCTCATGATGCAAATGTATGAATGCAAAAAAAACTATCTCTGTGGGGAATATGAGTCCACAAAGAAGAAAAGACGATCCATCGGAGTAAAGACCATCCATAGGATTAATACACTCCCTAGGAAACAGAGACTCTGACGGGACTCTCATGGGGAAAAAAACGCGTGAGCAGGACACGACTCTGAATTAGGGGAAACTGACGCTGCGTGAGCAGGACACGACTGGACTGGAGACCTTACTAGGGAGTAAAGGACTCAAACTAGGGAGGAAAGAGTTCCAAAGGAAGACAAATCCATTGGAAAGACTCAAGCTGACTCAAACTATCCACAAAGGACATTTCGGATGAAAATCCGACCTCAGAATGGGGAAAAGAGCTGACAAGACAACTCTACCTGTACAGCAAAACGAATATAACCACAACTCCGCTGGGGAAATCTAACAAAGACTTTCCAGGGGAAGCCAAAGGATGAGATGTTACCGGTTAGTGAGTAACATTCTCGGGATGAATGAATATCTAAGACCTGTGTAAGGGTGAGAGATATCAATCGACCAAATCATCTGAGGAAAACCTGAAAAAGGTATACTTCAACTCAGGGAAATTTGACTCCACAGGGGACCAAGGTCGCAACAGGGAGCAGACAGGAAGGAATACCAAGGATACCGGGTTGTAGGTATATAACTGGTGACCGACCAAAGCGTGAATTGGTGTGTGTTCCAAAACACTCATCATCCTGAAGAAAGCTAGAAAAGCAGACTTATTTATAGGATGGATATTCGATTCTGTAAAGAATGCGAATCTTACTCAGTTGGGGAAACAAACAAAGGATTCAACCAAAGAGTGCATGAGATGTATTATCTATAGCCGTCAAAACATAGATAATAACCTCGCATAGAAGATTATCCATAACCGGGTTGTAGGTTGTTAAAGGATAAATCAACCGAAATCGTGAATTGGTTTGTGTTCCAAAACACTCATCATCCTGAAGAAAGCTAGAAAAGCAGACTTGTTTATAGGATGGACATTCGATTCCACAAGGAATACGAATCTTACTCTGCTGGAGAAAACAATCAAAAGATTGACCAAAGAGTGCATGAGATATATTATCTATAGCCTTCAAAACGTAGATAATATACTCGCATGGAAGATTATCCATAACCGGGTTGTAGGTTGTTAAAGGATAAATCAACCGAAAAGAGAAACAATCGTTACCAACAACAATAGGGTAGACGAAAGATGACTCATTGAGGATAAATTGCAAGCGAACAAGGCAGTTATCCAGGAGGAAGGGGTGAATATTCGGTTCCACAAAGGGACAACGAATCTTACTCGACTGGGGAAACACGAAAGGCTTCGACCGAAGAGTGCATGAGATATATTAACTATAGCCGTCAAAACGTAGATAATATACTCGCATGGAAGATTATCCATAACCGGGTTGTAGGTTGTTAAAGGATAAATCAACCGAAAAGAAAGGCATCGGAATACCAAACTAGGTATATAATGATGACCGATCAAAGGGAGCAACAGACATTACCAGCAAAAGGGTAAATGAAAGAAGACTCACTGGGAATACATTGATGAAAATCAATGATCCGGGGAACACAATCACTGGCAAACGGTGAAAGGACCCGCTGGGGATAAAATTGCTTACTCATAGCAATTACCCAGAAGAGAGAGGGAAAATCAACATCGAATACTGGATGAAGATAACCACAAAGAAGGGATTACATCTACCAAATACTAGGTAGAAAACCACAGAAGAGTAACTGTCATCGGTTGGGATAAACAACAAAGTTAACTCTGCTAGGGGAGAAAATAGGGTTTATAATTACCGGTTAGTAGGTAATAAACCACACAGATAGGACTTACGACTGCCGGTTTGTAGGCAGAAAGCCAAGAGTTCCACTAAGGATAAGATGAATGAGCGCCGGTTAGTAAGCAACTATTCATTTATACCACAGGGAAGCACGAGAGACAGTTGAAAAAAGGCCAATTTAGGATCAAACCAAAAAGGAGAACTTGAATCAAGACTCGTCCTAATGAGGATAGAACTCAAAAGGGAAAACCCGTCCCATTATGTGTGTTGGGAGGGAACGGAAACAACCGTCATCCACGAGGATGTATCTCAGCGGGGAAATGGCAGGAAAGGATATACACTTTCTGCTTAAGGGCTGACTCTATATTGAGAGATTAGACACCCGACATCTGCTTGGGAAGATCTATTGGAGAGATCTGTGTCACCATTAGCAGGAGACAACAAACAAAAGATATATGGCAAAAATGCAACATGAATATCTGTATGTTTATGATTATGCATGAATATGCGTGATTTATGTTTGATGAATGCTGACAAAACAGACATTTCTAACACAAACAGGCCCAGGGAACAAACGCCCGGTACTACACTTCCAGAGGAAAAACCAAGAAATCCAATGGAAAGCCAATCTACTAGAGATCTGCATGCTGAAAAGCAAAGATCTGCGAGGAAGTAAGAGATCAGAGATATCAAAGGAATCACCAAATCTCTGAATGATGGATCAACAATCAACCCAACTGGCGAACAAAAGTTCACAACAGGCAGAAACTGCCGCGAAAGCAAATCTGTTGGGGATGTAGAGAAATCATGAGACTTCTGCATGAGATTATCATTCTCATCTGAGAAAAAGGTGTTCGCTGCAAAGGCAAAAACTTCTGAAGAGAACAGAACACACAAGTAGAATATAGCCGCACAAGCAACTCTATTGGGGATACTGTCAGCGACTCCATTGGGGAACAACCCACTGAGGGAGAAAAGATCACACAAGTAGATTCTGCCATACAAGCCACTCTACTGGGGATCAAAACATCAGGAAATCACCCACTCTCTGCAGGGGAGAAATCAACACAGATACAATCCACTATGCAACCAATCTACTGGAGATTTACCTGAGAAATAGAAGGAGAACCGGGGATCGACCACCAAGTACTGAACCTTCACAAAATAACACAACTGCTGAGGAGGAAAGAACCACTGCTCTGCTGAAGGGAGGGGAGGTGAAAACCTCGACAAGCACTCTGATGGGGAGATATCATAGATGAAATATATATCAATAACTCCTCTGGCGTCTTCACCGGGGAAAAAGACAAAGCAACGGGGTGTCAACCCACCAACTACTGAATCTTCCAAAAGGAAATCAACCGTGCTGGGGAGAGAATGCTGCAAGATAGGAAAACTGAAGTTTCCAACAAGCACTCTGCTCTGGGAACACAAACAAACTCAACAGAAGCTTTGCTTGGGGAGCAACCCCAACAACGATCTGGAGAAAGAGAATACAAACATGCCAGGAATATGAACAAATGTCTTACCCTGTTGGAAATCATGCCACCCTTGGGAGAGCACTGAGAAGTTCTTAAGTATCCTTTCATCATTGTGAATGTTGACTTTATTTTAAAAACAATTTTTATGAAAAAGTTTGTTTGTTTAAAACAATGACATTTTATCAGTTAAAACATGCGAAACATTTGTTGAATTGAAACAAATAAGAGTGCAAATAATTGGATAAAAGCTCAAATTGATTTGATGGAATGGTAGTCTGCGAATGGCGAGACTCCATAGATCTGTACAAATTTGAAATCAGTGATATATATTGGAAGAGGGCTATTGAACATAATGATCCTTTCTCTACCAATTTGAATTTCTATGTATTCGAAGCTTCAGTCGGCGACGAATCGAGAATCTCTGACGAAAAGACGGTTATGAAACAGAAAGTCTTGTCAGGATGTAGTTACTTGCCAAATCCCTAATTTTTGCCTAGATTTCCCCAGGGTGAGGTACTCAATCTAGCGGGATGCAAATACATCTTTTTCTTTTATGTCTCTAATTTTTGCCTGGATCGCCCTTTCGGGTTTTCCACCGAGACTCTCATTTTTGCCTAAGCCGCCCTTTCAGGTTTTCAACTTAGCGAGCTATTCTGTTTTTTCTATACTCTTTTTTTTTTAGGCAAAGTATTTCTTGACTGTATCTGAATTCACAGGACGAGTGAAATCCTCCCCATCCATAGTTGTGAGCATTAAACCTCCGCCTGAAAAGGCTCTCTTGACAACATATGGACCCTCATAGTTTGGAGTCCACTTGCCCCTGGAATCGGGCGCGAAAGACAAGACTTTCTTGAGCACGAGGTCACCTTCTCGGAACACATGAGGCTTGACCTTCTTATCGAATGCTTTCTTCATTCTCTGCTGATATAACTGACCATGGCACATGGCAGTCAATCGCTTCTCTTCAATCAAAATCAATTGGTCGTAACGACTCTGAATCCATTCAGCATCAGCCAACTTGGCTTCCATCAAGACTCGCATTGATGGAATCTCCACCTCTACTGGGAGAACAACCTCCATGCCGTAAACAAGAGAAAAAGGGGTTGCCTCTGTTGAAGTGCGAACAGATGTACGATATCCATGCAAAGCAAATGGCAGCATCTCATGCCAATCTTTGTATGTAACAACCATCTTCTGGATAATCTTCTTGATATTCTTGTTAGCAGCTTCAACAGCCCCATTCATCTTGGGTCTGTAAGTTGAAGAGTTATGGTGTGCAATCTTGAACTCAGCGCACAACTCTTCCATCATCTTGTTATTAAGATTAGATCCATTATCGGTAATGATCTTATCTGGCACACCATAACGGCAAATAAGTTGATTCTTGATAAACTTCACGACCACCTGCCTGGTCACATTCGCATATGATGCGGCTTCAACCCATTTGGTGAAGTAATCAATTGCTACGAGAATAAACCTGTGTCCGTTGGACGCTTTTGGTTCAATCATGCCGATCATGTCGATTCCCCACATAGAGAAAGGCCATGGGGATGAAATCACATTCAGAAGTGTCGGAGGGATATGAATCTTATCCGCATAAATCTGACACTTGTGGCATTTCTTCACATATTTGCAGCAGTCAGACTCCATTGTCAGCCAATAGTAGCCTGCTCTCAGCATCTTCTTCGCCATTGCATGTCCATTGGAATGAGTACCAAATGAACCCTCATGGACCTCAGTCATCAACAGGTTTGCTTCGTGTCTATCCACGCATCTGAGCAAAACCATGTCAAAATTTCTCTTGTATAGCACTTCACCACTGAGGTAGAAACTGCCTGACAACCTTCTTAGAGTTTTCCTATCTTTCGCAGATGCCTCAGGTGGGTAAACCTGGTTCTGGAGGAAATTCTTGATATCAAAATACCAAGGTTTGTCATCATTTACTTCTTCAACTGCAAACACGTGAGCTGGTCTATCCAAGCGCATCACGGTGATGTTGGGAACTTCATTCCAATACTTGACCACAATCATCGAAGCAAGCGTAGTGATCGCGACTTTATGAGTCGAATTTGGGGTACAAACTGCAAGTGCACAGTCCTATCGCGTAGTTTTAAAAGATATCGATCCCACAGGGACTTATGAATCGATATACCGTTATCTAAGGTTACTTCGTCAAGCTAAGGCGGGTAATACTTTGATTGTTTGGGGAAAAGTTAAAACTAATAATAGGATCTAAATTAAATATCAACTAAACGGATATCGGTATGTAGTTCGTCGTAATTAGGGAATCAATTCTTCGTTGGTTTCTTGGTTTTAAAATAAATCTTTTCAGTTGACACTATTGATTAAAAGTCTTATCTCAAACTCTCACTCTGTTGAATAAACTATGATTTTATATTAACGTAGCTGTCACTTATTAGTTAAGTCAAAAACCACTTTTTGAAAACAATAGAATCCGTAGAAACTCTTTTTAAGAAAACACTAATCGTTTAAACACCCTTATCTCAAACTCTCGCTCTGTTGACTTAGGTTATATAATCAAATTCAAATGCTTAACTCTCGTCCTCACATTCAATCTTTAAAAATACTTTTTGAAAAAGATTAGAATTTAATTAACTCTAAAAATTGCTCTCGCCCTGATCTAGAATTAATGTCAAATTTACACTGTCCAGTCAAAAACTCAAACTCTCGTTCTATTGCTTTTAACTTCTTTATGTCTTTTACTTTCGTACAAAAACCTTGTTATTAAACCTGTAAATTGAGACCGTGAAAAGAGTGATTTTAATTTTAAACTTAATTAAACCAACTTGGTTTTGATTCCTTCATTCCGCTTACTCTACATACCGATACCTAAATAAATTAGCCAGACATGCTAAGCAGACTTAAATAATTATCATGCATAAACAAATTCATATCAGGCAAATAATATAAATAAACAGTAAGGCAAGGCATATATAAATTCAAACAGTAATTAAAGAACCTGAGTAATTAACAGCAATCTTGAACACTCCACCACAGACCGGTTGGATTTGTTCTTGAATTCTTCAATCAAATAGAAAAATAAAAGCGAAGGAATAAAAAACTAGATTCTAACGTAAGGTTAGATCCGGTGAAAGGTACACAATAGTTTCCGGTGTAGAAACTATTGTGCGAAAAAGAATTAATTAAGTGCTGAAAAAGAAAATAGAAATTGCAAAGGAAACAATATAAAAGTTGTAAAAATAATGCTGTAAAATATGCTTATGCTGCTGGAAGAGAAAAAGTGCAAAAAGAGAAAACGGCGAAGACGCAAAACGTCGAACCCCTAGGGTTTTCCGTAAGGTTACTATTTATATTGGTCACTTGTTGTAACTGTTTCCAAAGGTATTCCGTGTCAAAGGTCTTCACGTGGCAAATGGTCAGGCGTGCAAATAGGCCTCAACGTCTCTGAAGCCAAAAATATAGGAGACTGGTGTGACGTCCGTCACACCATGTGTGACGCTCGTCACACAAGTGGATAAAGCGTGACGCTCGTCACAGCCTTTGTGACGCTCGTCACAGGCACAGCGCCTGTGCTTTTGGGCTGGGCTTTGGCTTTTGATATTTGCTTCTTTTCATCCCTATTTGCACCTCCTTTTCTTCCTTTTTTACTTGTGCTTCAAATAAACTACCTGAGATAAATAGAAAGAAAATACCGCGTAATATCGAATAAAATGAAATAAATTGAAGTAAATAATAATATAATTTAATTAAATTGAGTCCTAGAATGTGATACTATTTCATGTTATCACGTAGCAAGAGCATCTGCCATCCGATTATCTTCTCGAGGAATATGATGAAAGTCAACTTCTGTAAAGAACGTTGAAATCCTGCTCGCATAATCTCTATACAGAATGAGACCAGGTTGATTCGTCTCCCATTCACCCTTGATCTGAATGACAACCAAGGCCGAATCACCATACACATCAAGATGCTTGATTCTCAGATCAATGCATTCTTCCAATCCCATAATACAAGCTTCGTACTCAGCCATATTATTCGTG
The DNA here is from genome assembly GCF_024323335.1 of Lathyrus oleraceus. NCBI lineage: Eukaryota > Viridiplantae > Streptophyta > Magnoliopsida > Fabales > Fabaceae > Lathyrus > Lathyrus oleraceus. Next base: position 394,464,951 of record NC_066580.1, on the reverse strand, counting down.
CATTTGAAAGTTAGCCTTGCTGTAAAAGGAATATGTGTGCCCTGAGGAGTAATGATTACTGCCCCAATTCCATTTCCGTACTGATTTACAGCGCCATCAAACACCATCGTCCATCTAGAACCAGGTTCCGGACCTTCGTCAAGTGTAGGCTCATCACAATCTTTCATTTTCATATACAGAATCTCCTCGTCTGGGAAGTCGTACTGAATAGACTGATGATCTTCAATCGGCTGGTGCGCTAAATGGTCAGCCAAGATACTACCTTTGATAGCTTTCTGAGCTCGATACTCGATATCATACTCATACAACAACATCTGCCAACGGGAAATCCTCCCAGTTAAAGCAGGCTTCTCAAAAATATACTTGATTGGATCCATTCGGGATATCAACCAAGTTGTATGATTTATCATGTACTGGCGTAGACGCTTAGCAACCCAAGCTAAAGCACAACACGTCTTCTCAAGCATAGAGTATCGAGACTCACAATCAGTAAACTTCTTACTGAGGTAATAGATAGCAGATTCTTTCTTCCCTGATTCATCTTGTTGACCGAGTACACAACCCATCGAATCTTCAAGAACAGTCAGATACATGATCAGAGGTCTTCCTTCTACAGGCGGAGACAAGATCGGAGGTTCAGACAGATACTCTTTGATACATTCGAAAGCCTTCTGGAAATCCTCGGTCCAATCAAGAGACTGATCTTTCCGGAGGAGCTTGAATATCGGCGCACATGTGGCAGTCATGTGGGATATAAATCTGGAAATATAGTTCAAGCGACCAAGAAAACCTCGGACTTGCTTCTCAGTTTTGGGCGCAGGCATCTCTTGTATTGCTTTGACCTTTGCAGGATCAACTTCAATACCTCTCTCGCTGACTACAAAACCCAACAACTTGCCCGAACGGACTCCAAATGTACATTTGTTCGGGTTCAGACGAAGCTTGTACTTCCTCAAATGCTGAAAAAGCTTCAACAAATGTTCAACATGTTCAACTTCTGTTCTAGACTTAGCAATCATGTCGTCGACATAGACCTCTATCTCCTTGTGCATCATATCATGAAACAAGGTAGTCAAAGCACGTTGATATGTGGCTCCGACGTTCTTCAAACCGAAGGGCATCACTCGATAACAGAATATTCCCCAAGGTGTGATGAATGTTGTCTTCTCCATATCCTTGGGTGCCATTTTGATCTGATTATAACCGGAAAATCCGTCCATAAACGAGAAGACTTTGAATTTAGCTGTATTGTCTACCAACATATCAATGTGTGGTAGAGGAAAATCATCTTTCGGACTAGCTTTATTCAATTCTCTGTAATCAACACACATACGGACTTTTCTGTCCTTCTTAGGCACAGGCACAATATTGGCCACCCATAGAGGATATGTAGAAGTCACCAGAAACCCCACATCAATTTGCTTCTGAACTTCCTCTTTGATCTTCACTGCCATATCTGGATGAGTTCTTCTGAGCTTCTGCTTCACTGGCACGCACTCAGGCTTCAAAGGCAGGAAATGTTGCACAATATTTGTATCTAGACCTGGCATGTCTTCATATGACCAAGCAAAGATATCGGAATATTCTCGTAGCAAACTGATCAACCCCTTCTTGACAGACTCTTCAAGGAGTGCCCCAATCTTCACCAAACGAACACAATCTTCAGACCCCAAGTTGACTATTTCCAGATTCTCGAGATGCGGCTGAATGATTTTCTTCTCGTGCTCAAGGAGACGGGAAATCTCATCAGGAATCCCTTCAACATCATCTTCCTCTGCTTCAAATACAGGGAATTCAAAATTGGGAGATGGCGTTGGATCATTATGTTCAATGGGTTTTAGAATCAGCCTGCATAATGATTTTGGATAATAAAAAGCTTTAGAATTTAAACAAACAAATCATTATGCAGATGAAAAGATTGCTTCTATTCTTGTTTTTTTTAGGGTTTTTTGTGATCACTGATTTCATGCAAAAGCAAAAAGTGAAAACAAATGGAAAAACTAATGTTTAATGATGCATTAATTGAATGAAAATATCATTGTATATATGATGCCAATAATGTCCTCACTTCTCCTTTTGGCATGGGAGAAGGGTTTTTTTGAACAAAGTGAACAAATTACGCTGACTTATGAATGACCGTAGGAACATCCACAGCGACCCAATTGTGGCAGACACCGCCGGGGATGACAAAGTTGTTTAAATCCTCTGTATCCTCTTCCAGAATAGCAGCAGTTTCTTCAGTCTGATTGGCGTGGATAAAACCTCCACTCTTGAACAGCCCTTGCTCGTTGAATGCCCCAGAAGAATAGCAAATGCCAGCCCGGGACTTGTTGTCTTCAAGCTCAATCATCTTCCCTAAACCAGCACTTGCACCACATTCAATGGCCAGTTTCGCATCACAATAGGAAGCAAATGAAGGAGACTTCTTCTCAATCGGCTCAGCAATAGAAAAAGCTTGGAATGGAGTTCCAACTTCATCCTCAGCATCAATATATGAGAAAGAAGACAGGTCGCTAACCAGGAGAGCCTTTTCTCCCCCTACCACAACCAGTTTCTTATTCTTGACGAATTTCAGCTTCTGCTGTAGGGTGGATGTCACGGCGCCAGCCTCGTGAATCCATGGTCTACCAAGGAGACAGCTATAAGATGGGTGGATATCCATAACCTGAAAGGTGATTTGGAAATCACTTGGTCCAATCTTGATTGGGAGATCAACTTCCCCAATCACGGTCTTGCGCGACCCATCGAAAGCTTTCACAACAACACCACTCTACCTCATGGGAGGCCCCTGATATGACAATCTCGAAAGAGTGGTCTTCAGCAATACATTTAGAGATGACCCAGTGTCCACCAGCACGTTGGACATGGCGTCGTTCTTGCAGTTCATAGAAATATGTAAAGCCATGTTGTGGTCTCTTCCCTCCTCAGGGAGATCAGCGTCACAGAAACTCAAAGTGTTGCAAGCAGTGATGTTTGCAACGATGCTGTCAAACTGTTCAATCGTGACATCATGATCAACATAAGCCAGGTCCAACACTTTCTGCAGAGCCTCCCTATGGGGTTCTGAATTCAGAAGCAACGATAGCACGAAGATCTTGGACGGCGTTTGTAGAAGCTGATCTACAACATTGTACTCACTCTTCTTGATGAGCTTCAGCATCTCATCACACTCTTCATTCACAACGCCACTAGGGCCAACAGAAGAAGTAGGAGTCTTTTGTACAGAGGAGGGTTTGGCAACAGGTGCCGGATTCGGAACATTCACTACAGTCCCCACCGGACACTCAGCAGAATCAGAAACAACATGAGTCTTCGGGGGTGCAGAAAACACACGACCACTACGGGTCAACCCGCTCACATCAGCAATATTTACCACAGAGGTTGAAGGCAACGACATTTCTTTCCCATCTTCAACAGCAACAGCACTGTAACGAAAGGGAATCGCTTTCTCAAAATAAAAAGGCACAGGGCCTGCAGGCTTGATGACCAGAGAAGGAGAAACCTTCTGTTTGCTACCATCATATCGGATGACAACAGGCTCTGGAATCTTGAACACAGGAGAAATCACATTCACCTCAGGTTCATCTTCATCAACGTTTCTGTTCTGCAGAATCTCAATAGTCCCCTCATCTAGCAACTCTTGAAGATCCTTTCGCACTTGGCGACAACCCAATCTGTTGACGCAGCAGATACGTCATCTGTCATGGTCGTGCTCCAGATGATTGTAATCACACAGCAACCGATGCAACTCGACCAATGACTGTCGAATATGGCTTACATATTTGACCTTATATTTGCCAGGGCAACCCTGGACCATGTTAACTGACTTCCCATGCTCGGGCAATGGGTTCTTCTTAACATTGGGGCCTGAGTCCTCAAAGCTCAGGATGCCGCATCTCATAAGGTCCTGAACCTTAGTCTTCAACTGAAAGCAGTTCTCTACATCGTGGCCCGTAGCGCCAGAATGATAGACACAGTGCAAATCAGGCTTATACCACCACTGAGGGTTAACCGGTATAGCCGGAGGGTCCCTTGGAGTAATCAGTTTCCTCTCTATTAAAGAGGGATACCGCTCTGCATACGATACCGGAATCAGATCGAAAGTGATCTTCTTCCTCTCATAATTCTGACCAGCTGGATTACTACGAGGCTGATAAGCCTGCTGCTGAGGGCGATGCTGATGTTGATGATAAGGTTGAGAAGATTGTTGTTGATTGTGTTGCTGATGATGATAATTATCCCTGAAGACAGGTGCTACACTAGCCACCTGATTCTGATGACGCACAGGCTTCCTCTTATCAGAGGGTCTTCTGGGTTTAGCATGGGATTGCACAACATGTGCCTCCCCATCTTTCTTTTTAAACGCCCCATATCGTTTAGAAGAGCCTTCATCTTTGGACAAACGTCCTTCCCGGACTCCTTCCTCCAAACGCATCCCCATGTTCACCATTTCAGTGAAATCAGAGGGAGCACTTGCAATCATCCGCTCATAGTAAAATGAACTAAGGGTTTTCAAAAAGATCTTAGTCATTTCCTTCTCTTCCAGCGGAGGAGTAATATGAGCTGTCAGCTCCCGCCACCTCTGGGTGTACTCCTTGAATGTCTCTTTGTCCTTCTGAGACATGGCTCTGAGTTGATCACGGTCAGGAGCCATATCAACATTATACTTGTACTGCTTGACGAAGGCTTCGCCAAGATCGTTGAAGGAACGGATGTTAGCACTGTCAAGGCTCATGTAGCAACGAAGAGCTGCACCAGACAAACTATCCTGAAAATAATGAATCAGCAACTGATTATTATCTGTTTGAGTAGACATTTTCCTAGCATACGTAACCAGGTGACTGAGCGGGCAGGTGTTCCTCTTATACTTCTCAAAGTCAGGGACTTTGAATTTGACGGGTATCTTAACACCGGGAAGCAAACAGAGTTCGGCTGCAGACTTGCCGAACAAATCTTTCCCTCGAAGGGTCTTCAATTCCTTGCGGAGTTCAAGAAATTGGTCATTCATCGCATCCATCTTTTCATTAACATCTGGGCCCTCAGACGGCTCAGAATGATAGATGGTGTCGTCTACCCTAGGAATGGTATGCACGACAGGAGGAGGCATCACAAGGGCCGGGCTAGATGCCGGTATAGAAGCAAAGGTAGGAGCTGGAATATCAAGCATAAAACCTGGAGGCATACCCCACGGAAACCCGGCTGGCATGGCTGGCATGAAATGGGCACTAGCAGCTGGCACTGTTGACGAAGCAACCTCAGAAATAACAGTCCTCTTGGGAGGAGTTGCAGGTGGTGGAGACGGTTGATTCTGAGCAGCCAAGAATTGCTCCATCAGAGCGCTCAGTCTGGCGACCTCTTCTTTCAGCTCACGGTTCTCTTGTTCTAACTGATCCATCACTCTTACAGAATTAGCTCAGGTGTAGTACCGATGAGTCAGCTTGTCTTCAAAATAAATGAAGATCATAGAGTTAGGCCACACACAAGAAGACCAGAACAACATCTACTTATGCAAATGATGCATGCAATGCTCGTGCATATGTGTAGCGGTGTATTCGTCGCTATATGATTTATTGATTAAACCATAAGCAAAGTATACATAGAATCGAGTCGCCACCGCACTTTTATTTATCCTAAGGAATGGTTAAAAAGCGAACAAAAACCTAAGAAGTTTTACACGTAGAAAACTAATAAAAAGATCAGAGAGTCTGGGTAAGGGGTAAATTACGCAATGGGAAGGTGTTAGGCACCCATCACGTCCTAGGTACTCCTAGGGAGCCCTATTCACACTTGTTGTATAAGAAAATGTTTATTTGTTTATGACATATTGTGCAAACATGAATGGGATGATGAGAAAAGAATGTACAAGTTAGTTATTTTTGTGTTCGAACAGATGAACTCGTTGCCTACGTACCTTCCATCAAAGGTAAGGATCAAAATGCCGTAGTTCGGCTAAAAGATTTCCAAAAATTAGTGAGTTCAATTTTAAAACACAAGCACTAAGGCTTTTCATTACCAATGGGAGAAAACTCACCCTGAATCAACAATCCACCATGCGAGGACGGCTTCAACATACTAGTGAGGGGTTAACCCTATAATAAGTATGGAAGACTTACAATCAACTCACTACGGATAAGGTAAGATTTACATCAACCACTATGGTAATTGAAACCTATGGCTAATGTATGAAACATATTAACAATGGACAAAGCTAAAACAATTGAATGGGTGAAGTTAATTGATTAAGATTATTCACAAAATATGGCCAAGTTATGATTAAGATTGATTCAAAGAAGTGTTATGAAAGTGAAGTTTGAAAAGTCAAGGACTTAAGGTCCAGGTTTCTAATTTGAAAAGACATGAAGATGTTTGCACAACAAGTCAAAGTTTTTGAAAGCAAAGTGTGAAAAGGTTTAGGACAAAGAGGGTATGGATGATGGAACGTAAAACTTCTTAGAAAGGTTCACCTCTTGAAATCATATAGAAGATGATTCAAGTGTGTCCTTAGGAATAAGCAACAAAGCAAGCAAATAAAAGGCAAGGTGATACCGGATGCCATCAATGGACTTATACCAATCTCACAAACAAAAGCGGATATCGGATACCAATAAATGGGTTTACACCAATCTCCTAAAAACAATACAATGATACCGGATGCCATCAATGGTCTTATACCAATCTCACAAAGCAAAAGTGGATATCGGATACCAATAAATGGGTTTACACCAATCTCCTAAAGTAAAACAAAACTTGGATGTCAGATGCCAATCTATCTGGACTTATACCAACCTCCAAAGGATGATCATGGGAATACAAATGCCAACAACATGGTCTTACAATTGTATCCTCACATACAACAAACAAACAATGCACTAAGCAATGGACATGAGTGACCAAGTGAAATGGTCTTACACTCTGTCCCTTCCAAATCCTAGGAACAATGGCCAAAGAACATGGTCTTACAATTGTCCTCAATGGGTAAACTCAAATATGAATCACAAAGATATGCAATGATGATCATGCAATAATGAACAATCAATGATGATAAGTGCCCAAAGGCAAGCAAGCAAACATGTACAAATGCAACAAGCAATCAATCAAACAAAGTCATTTAGCACCCACTATAACCAAACAATTAGGCTCAATCGAAGGGTTAGACTTAAAAGTCAACTGGAATAGGGTAAATGGTGCTCTTAACCTTGACATTGAGAGCCAAGGTGAAGCAGATGAAAGGATATGAGGGGTGTGCCTCATCACTCTTATCCCTGGTCAGGGAGAGCATTGAATATCAGAAGGTGTGGGAGTTCAGAAAGAGGGAACTCTCTCCACAAGTTAGACTCGATAGATCTTGGGTTTTTACTCACTATGCATCAACACATGTGGTGTGAGCAAGGTGAGAGACTCACAGAATAGTAGGAGATAGGCTACATATCTCTTTTGTCTACCAATTGCCTCATATGAGGTCTTTTCCTGCTTGGGGACAAAGTTAAACAATCACAAACATTGCCTCTTAAGGAGGACTTCAGACAGGTGCCTGGCTAAATAACAAGCCAGGTCTTCCAGACTACATGGAGACAAGAGAGTCTACCTCAATGCTTAAGCAAAGCAAAGCAATGCAAGTTCTCAAAGGAACTAAAGCGACTATGGTACCTGAAATCAATCAAATATAATCAGTATACCAATCACAAAGTCAAAACAGACAAGTTATGAACCAACAGACAACGCAATCAATCATATGTGCAAAGCACAAACTCAAAGAAAATGAGTTAGCATCCTACAAGACAAACCAAGTTAGTTCATGATAATTGTAACACCCCGAATAAAATAAGAGAATTATTTAAATTAAATTAATAATATATTTATTAATTTAATTAAATAAATTGAATTATTGGATTATTATTATTATTATTATTATTATTTGGAATAATAATTAGTGGAAAATATATATGTTGGAATAAGAGAAAAGGGTTTTCATATTTTGGTAAAGAGTTTTCACGTGAAACAGAGAAGCGGCTGAAAAGTGGAAAGTGGAGAAAGGGCAAAGAGGAAGAGCTAGAGAGCAAAGGTTGAAGAACGGAAAAGCTTGAAGCTTAGAGATTGTCGGATTATCTCAAGTAAGGGGGGTTTATCATCGTTTAATGGGTATTATAGATTAGCATGTAATGGGTAGTGATAAACCGTTGAATTGACCCTAATTGGGATTTGGAATGCTAAAAATTGTGATGAATAAGTTGTAGGAAAACTGAAATTGAATCGATAATTGTATGTGTCGTGATTTTCCGATAATGTAGCTTTTTACGGAAGTTGAATCGGAGGTCCGGAAGTCCTCCAACGGCGGAAAATGCGGAAACTCTGCATTCTGCCTTGTGTTAGCGCAGGAACTGCTGTTTTGCCTGCGTTAACCGGTTAACCCAGGGCGTTAACCGGTTAACACTGTTATATTTTGTGAAAATGTGCTGTTTTGCCTACGTTAACCGGTTAACCCAGGGCGTTAACCGGTTAACACTGTTGCGTTTTGCCAGAAAATGTATTTTTCCTGCGTTAACCGGTTAACCCAGGGCGTTAACCGGTTAACACTGTTAGAAATTGGAAAAAATGATATTTTAATGTTGTAAACATAATTGGCGATTGGCCTATTATCGTTGATTTTGATGAGTAATTTTGTTGAGTTTATGTTATGAAGTGTTGATACAAATATGTTGATAAGTTGTGTTAAAGTTGTGGAAAATATTAAGTTGTAGGCTTGGTGAGCCAAAGTTGATTATAAGTTGATTTTGTTGAAAACATTGTTGTGGTGCTGTTGTTATTATGTTGTCGAACCTTTAAAGTCGTATGTGCCATGTACATTCATATGCATTAAGTCGGAGCTTTGCTCACACCACGTTGGCCTGGATTGGCAATTTTTAAGTTGAAAGTTGAAGGCTTATGCCTTGATGCCCACTAAAATGGCAATGATTTTAAGTTGGGAGTTTTACTCCGAATGGTACCACATGCATGACGAGTCGAGTCTCATTAGAGTTGCATTATGTTGGTTTGTTGTATGTGTATCAGTGGTATTGATCTTGAGTATGTATATGAGTTGTGTTGATATTGGGTGATTAATGAGTTAAATTACTTAACATAACATGATAATTTATAATGCTTGTTATATCGATTGAGGAACTCACCCTTACAACTATTTTTCAGGTAACGAGCAATGAGTTGAGTAGAAGCTAATGCTTGGAGTCTAGTGTAGTCGCTTTAGTGGGTCATGCTCTGATAGATGTAACATCGGGACGGGATGTTTTAATTGTTTTATTGTTGGTTGTCGAACCTTTTAACTGTAAAATGTTGTATGTTTTGAATGGTTGGTTGATTTATATCCGCTGCGAATTATGCAAAACTGTTATTTTGATTAAATAAAGAGCATGACAGTTATTATGGTGTGAAGTAGTTGTGTGACACCCTTGAATGCATATTTACTCTGATTGATATATTGTTATTTTAATTAAATATTTGGGGTATTTTAGAAGGGTGTTACAATAATCACATAAACCAAACTCAATCAACTTGAATTAAACTCCTTAAAGCAATTGCTTCTTTAACTTGAAAAAACAACTCAAATGTGAGAAGTAAGACCACTAGGACAAGCCTAGGGTCAAAAGGAGGTGAAAAATTCAAAACAGCAAGTGAAAATTGATCAAAATCAAGATTTATCAAACAAGAATAGAATCCAATTGGTCTCACATCAAAACTATGCACCAAATCCAATTCATACACAAAACATGTCAAACTATGCATTTTAAAATCACATTGGGGCAAACAGAATGATCACAATCAAATCAATACCAAAATATCTCAATAAATCCCCAGAAAATTCAAGCTTAAACAGAACACATTCAATGAGCTACATATCAAATTTCATGCTATTTGGACCAGAGGAAGTATGGAAATTAAGTTCAACAAGTCATAGTGTACAAGAACAAACTCATACAAGGCCACAAATCATGTATCAACTTTAGGCAAGTGTAAAACAGAAATGGCATAAGATAAATGAACCACACCAAAGCCAAAATGAAGTTAAACATGTTAAAAAACAATCCACAAAGTTTCAGCTTCATATGATAAGGCATGACAATTTCACAAAGCATGGAAGTTCCACACTCAAAAAGAATTCACAAATGACCAAACAGCAAAGCAAAATCCCAATCAAATAGGAAATGAATCTAAAAAATTTAAAAAAAATCATGCTCAAACTAGACATACAGAAGTAATCACATGAAAAAATTCAGAGCAATTGGCCTGGCACAAGCATGGAAACAAAATTCAAGAAGTTGGACAAAACCTAGTGTGACATACATTGTCACACTCATGAAGATCACATCATATCTCTCAATCCAGAAATGCAAAATTAGTAAACCATAAACCAAAATCACCAGGAATGAGTCTAGATCATGCATATAAAATTTCATGCATTTTGTAGCAGGCATCAAAATTTCATGAATGAAATGGAAAAACATATGCAAAAAACATACATGAATAAAGACATTAGATCAAAATAAAAACCATCCATGCACAACTTTTATTATCATACCTAAAAAAAACTAGATGAAAAATGGAGATGGATGCAAAAATTCCCAATCAATTTGGATGTTCCATGAATTATTTATGATTTTTTTGAAGTTTGATCTAAAGATGAAATAAACATTTAAGAATTAAAATGAAATTAAAGGCGCGGATGGCAATTTGGTAATTATGGAGATCACTTAATGAAACGCTGAGTTTCATTAAGCGAGCTGGCAACGCGTGAATGGACGGCGAAGGCGGTAAACACTAATTCAAACATGAAGCATAGCAAAACAGATCAAAATGAAGCCTGGACACGAGTTTGAACGCGTTCTTCACATTTTCATGTTGTTCATCAAGCTTATGAACAAAACTTTATGGAAATGCACGAACTATATATGGATCGGTTCATCTTTCAACAAGGATCAATAATATCACACTGATTTCTTCCAGAATTCAACATAGAAAAAGATTCGATCCAAGAAAGTTTTGATGTCCAAAGTTCAAATCAAGATTTCTACATGAATACTTGATGGATTTACATGATTCGAATTGCATTCTACTCTATGTTGTACGATCTACCTAAGCCACATGTCAATTTCAAGAATCGAAGGAGTTGAATTCTTACCTTATGATGAAGCTACTGCGGAATCCGTGTGAATTTGGCTTGGAATTGTCAAAACAGATCGCCTATTATGTTGTAGAAGATGAATGCCAGAGATTGTTCAGCTCAGAAATGATTGATGAAGGAGAAATCTCAAAATGCCATTGATGGTCAAGGTTGCAACAATTAGGATTCTGCACGATTCTTCCAATGATAGCTTCAAACGGATCCTCAAATTCACCTGCAGATGAAGATTACTACAAGAACCAGCACAAATGATGAAGAATTTTGATGAATCAAAGTGAAAAAATGTGAGTGAAAATTGAGAGAATTGAGAGAATTTGAGAAATTTTTGCTTTGGATCTGAAGAAATGAATTGTGGATCTCGATTTTCAGTTACAATTAGGTATATATACCTCCTGTTAATCAGTTGTGCTAATCATGCTTAGCAAAATGGAATTGGATTAGCAAATTTCACATGTTATGCAATTTGGCACAAATGCCCCTATGTAAGTGTGATCAATGAAACAATGTAGAAATCATGTGCTAGCAAGTCACAAATTCAATTTCAAGGCAATTAGAATTGGTTTGGCATGAAAAGGATGCATATTTTCAAAAATGATATTTTCCCACCAAAATTCAAAATGAAACCACTTGAAAAATGACCTTTTTAAGTGAAAGTTTTTGATGAAATGTAATGATGCATTATGATAGTACATGTTAAATGGGATTTGCTCAAAAAAGAATCACCCAATTTGGCCAAATGGTTTGAAAGTTATGCCTCCTTGAAATTCCAAAATTCTTGAAAACGATTTGATCATAACTTGCCAACCACACATGAGAAATGAGTGTTCTTGGACTTTTTGGAAAGGCAAGAGCAGGATCTTCAACTTTCATGTTGGACAAATTTTGATTTGAAGCTTTCTTGGACATGTAAATTTGAGGAGAATGACTTTCCATTTTGGGCAGCTGAAAATTACAGGTCATTACTATTTTGGGAAACTTTTTGTCTGACCTCCAATCCTTCACTGATGATCTTTGAAATGTCAAATGAGGCTTGTATGGACATGAATGAGACATTTCCAACCATCTCACAGCTTCCAATCCCTGATTAAATGCACAGTTGACCACAGTTGACTTTGCTAGGGTTTTGGTTGACTGAGCCATGTTCTGATGCATTCCAAACCTCTACCACATGAGATCTTGATACCAAATGATATCACAACTTATATGAACTTTTGATGAATGATCATGGTGCCCAAATTCTTCAAGAATGGCCACCATCCGTTGCTCAATGAATGATTTGACTATTTTGACCTAGTTTGCTTCATCTGCAAGCAACAGGGTTAGATGACAATATTTTTGTACTTTTGGTTAGTAAACAAATGAAAAGCAATGATATACAAATGCAATACATGCTTGGTGATCAAGAACCACACTCATAAGATACCCACCCACTAGGAGGGAAGCAAGGTGTACAATGATCCTTGAGGCAATGAATATGATATGTTATGATGCCATGAGGGATCTTAGGGCCAAAATTGGGGTCTTACAGATGCCCCTATTTAAGGTCATTCTAGCCGGAGAAGTGAAGTTTAGAAATCTTCATCTCGACGCGGTAGAATGGGCTTAAATAACAGTAATGAGACAAATTTTGGTCCCTAAGAGACCTCATGATGCAAATGTATGCATGTAAAAGACACAAACTCTGTGGGGAATATGGTTCACACAGAAGAAAAGACGATCCATCGGAGTAATACACTCACCAGGAGCAGAGACTCTAACAGGACTCTTATGGGGATAATAAAAGAAAAAGAATGCGTGAGCAGGGCACGACTCTGATTTAGGGAACGCAGAAAACAGACTAGAGACCTTACTGGGGGAAGTAAAGGACTCAAACTGGGGGGAGAAGATCTCCAAAGGAAACACATCCATTGGAAAGACTCAAGCTGACTCACACAATACACGTACTAGGGATAACACCAATACAGCAACACAAATAGCAATACAACTCCGTTGGGGAAATCTAGAAAAAGACTCTCCAAGGGAAGCCAAGGATGAGATGTTACCGGTATAAGGGCAACAAACTCGGGAAGAATGAATATCTAAGACCGGTATAAGGGTGAGAGATATCAATCAACCAAACATCTGAGAAAGACCTGAAAAAGGTACATCAACTCAGGTAAATCTGACTCCACAGGGGACTAAGGTCATAATAGGGAGCAGAAAGGAAGGAACACCAGGGATACCGAGGTATATAATAGGTGACCGACAGAAACGTGAATTGGTATATATGCCAAGACACTCATCATCCTGAAGGAAGCTAGAAAAGCAAACTTGTTTATAGGATGGATATTCAATTCCACAAGGAATATGAATCTTACTCTGCGGAGCAAACAATCAAAAGATTGACCCAAGAATGCATGAGACATATTATTCATTACCGGCAGACCGTGAATAATATACTCGAAAAGGAAGAGACACCAGAGATACCGGGGTATATAATAGGTGACCTACCCAAGACGTGAATTGGTATATATGCCAAGACACTCATCATCCGAAAGGAGGGCTTGAAAAAGCAAATCGACTTACAGGATGGACGTTCGAATCCACAACAGGAAAACGAATCTTACTCAACTGGGGACACAAACCCAAAGAGTGCATGAGGTATAATATCCATTACCGTCAGAACGTGGATAGAATACTCGCATGAGATATATTATCTATTACCGGCAGACCGTAGATAATACACTCGCATGGTAAGAAACACCAGGGATACCGAAGTATATAATAGGTGATCTACCGAAAACGTGAATTGGTATATATGCCAAAACACTCATCATCCAGAACACAAACTGGTTAAAGGATGGATATTCGATTCTACAAAGAATACGAATCTTACTCTACTGGGGGAAGATCAACAAAGGATTCCAACCAAAGAGCGCAAGAGACATATTATTCATTACCGGCAGACCGTGAATAACATACTCGAAAAGGAAAAGACACCAGATATACCGAAGTATATAATAGGTGACTAACCAAAAAGAGAGACAATCGATACCAAGCATCCGGGTAAACGAAAGACATCTCAAAGAGGATAAATTGCAAGCATCCGGCAATTATCCAACAAAGAAATATTCGACCCCACAAATGGAATAACGAATCTTACTCGACTAGGGAAACACAAAAGGCTTCGACTGAAGAGTGCATGAGACATATTATCCATTACCGTCAGAACGTGGATAACACACTCGCATGGAAGATTATCCACAACCGGTTACTGGGTTAACAAAGGATAAATCGACCGAAAAGAAAGGCATCGGGATACCAAAACTAGGTATATAATGATGACCAATCAAAGGGAGCAACAATCATTACCGAGCAAACGGGTATATGAAAGGCGATCCGCTGGGCATGAATTGCAAGCATCCGGCAATTATCCACAGGGACTGGCTGGGGATACATTGATAAACAATCAACGATCCGGGGAACAAATCACTAGCAAACGGTGAAAAGACCCACTGGCAACTTGCAAAGGGATAACATTGCGAGCATACGGCAATGATCCAGAAGACAACTTGCTGGGGATACAATTGCGAGCATCCGGCAATTATCCACAAGCAAAGGAAGGAATATCAACATCAAATATTGAATGAAGATAACCACAAAGAGTAACCGTCATCGGTTAGGATGAACAACAAGGTTAACTCTGCAAAGGAGAAATTAGGGTTTACAACTACCGAATACGGGGTAGAAGACCAAAATCTGGCTGAGGAAACAAGAGGTTAACGCTACCGACTACCGGGTAGAAACCACAGACTCAGCTGGGATAAAATTGCTAGCAACCGGCAATTATCCACAGGGACTCTAAGGCACAAACTCCGATGGGGAGAACAATCACAACATGGGATTTACAACTACCGAATACGGGGTAGAAGACCAACATCTCCACTGGGGATAGGGTGAATGAAGGCCAAATACTGAGCACTTATTCACCTTATTCCACAGGGAAACGCAAACTCTGTTGGAGATAAAAATCACAAGAACAGAAAATCCACCCTCAACCAGACCGAACCACCAAGGTTACCTCTGCTAGGGAAAAAAAGATAGGACTTACAACTACCGAATACGGGGTAGTAGCCATACTCTGGTGGGAAAACCACAAATTAGGGTTTACATCTACCGAATACTGGGTAGAAAACCAACAACTCCGCGTGGGGATAGAACGAATAACAAATCCGCACGGGAAACAAAATAGGGTTTATAACAAACCACAAACTGCTGGAGAGCAGAAAAACTAGGATTTACAACTACCGACTACTGGGTAGAAGACCAACAACTCTTGCTTGAGGAATAAAAGGTATATAACCACAAATTCCGCCAAGAAGCAAGGAACATAGGACTTACAACTACCGGTTACTGGGTAGAGGCCCAACAAAACTCCACTAGGGATAAATGAATTGATGCCGGATACTGGGCAGATCATTCATTTCTTCCACAGGGAAGCACAAGAAACAGCTGACACAACACCGATTCAGGATTGATCCGAAAAGACAGACTGAATCAAAACACGTCCTACGAGGATATAACTCAATAGGAAAATCCATCCCAATATATGTGTTGGGAGGAAACGGAAGAAACCGTCATCCACGAGGATAATCTCAGTGGGGAACTGCAGAAGGAAAAAAGATAGACATTTTCTGCTTATGGGGCTGACTCTATATGGAGATATTTAAACACCCGACATCTGCTTGGGAAGATCTATAGGAGAGATCTATATCACCCAAAGCAGGAGACAACAAACAAAAGATATATGGAAAAAAATGTACTATGAACATCTGAATGTTTATGAATATGCATGAACATGCGTGATTTATGTTTGATGAATGCTGACAAAACAGACATATCTAACACAACCAGGCCCAGGGATCAAACGCCCGGTACTATACTTCCAGGGGAACAACCAACTAGAAAGCCAATCTGCTAGAGATCCACATGCTGTAAAGCAAAGATCTGCGGGTACTGCTGAGGATCAGGAGAATCCTGAGGATATCTGCAGGGGATCCCAGCATCAATTGAGAAACAAGAGTTCATGGCTCAACCAAGAACTGCTGCAAAAGCAACTCCAAACAACTCTGGGGAACAACCCACTAGAGGAGAATCATCCGAGTAGAATCTAACTGCACAAGCAACTCTATTGGGGAAAAGCTATCAGCTGTCCTTTCGGAGAACATACCAATGAAGGAGAAAGCACCACACAAGTAGATTCTGCAACAAGCCACTCTACTCGGGGAGAACATACATCCGACGAATCACACAAGTAGATTCTGCAATAACCACTCTACTGAGGATCAAAAGTAATCAGGAAATCACTCCCATCTTTGGGATGCTAGAGCCACCAACCGACCCTACTGGGGATTGAGATAGCTTTCAATAGGCAGTAACTGCCACAACAACCATTCTGCAGACTAAGCTGGAAAAAATGGAAAGCAACCATGTTGAGGAGAGACACAACAACTCTGCTGGCAACTGCACTGGGGAGAGACTACTGCTGGAGAGGAACACGAAGTCTTCAACAACATCTCGGCTTGCGACTATACTGGGGAACAACCCCACCAACAGCTCTGCTCGCGATAATGCTGAGGAAAGCGGTAAAGTACCGGGATATCAATCCATCAACCACTGAATCTACCACAAGGAGAAAACCCATGCTGGAGAGATTACTGCTGGAGAAGAAACTGAGTCTTCAACAACCACCTTTGCTTGGGGAACAACCCCAACAATAACACTGCCTATGGAACAACCCCAACAGCAAAGCGGGAGAAAGAGGACACAATCAAATGCCAGGAATAAAAACCAATGTCTTACCTGTTGGGAATCATACCACCCTCGGGAGAGCACTGAGAAATTCCTGAGTATCCTTTCATCATTGTGAATATTCACTTTGTTTAAAACAATAATTCGAAATTTTTATTTGTTTAAAACAATGACATTTTATCAATTAAAACATGCAAAACATTTATTGATTTGAAACAAATAAGAGTGCAAATAACTGGATAAAAGCTCAAATTTATTTGATGGAATGGTAGCCTGCAAATGGCAAGACTCCATAGATCTGTACAAATTTGAAATCAGTGATATATATTGGAAGAGGGCTACATTGAACATAATGATCCTTTCTCTACCAATTTGAATCTCGATGTATGCGAAGCTTCAGTTGACGATGAATCGAGAATCTTCTGACGAAAAGACGGCTGCGGAACAGAAAGTCTTCTCAGGATGCAGTTACTTGCCAAATCCCTAACTTTTGCCTAGATTGCCCCAGGGTGAGGTACTCAATCTAGCGGGATGCAAATATACCTTATTTTCAAGTCTCTAATTTTTGCCTGGATCACCCTTGCGGGTTCTCCACCGAGACGCTCATTTTTGCCTAAGCCGCCCTTTCGGGTTTTCAACTTAGCGAGCCATTCTGTTTTTCATTTGCATATACTTTTTTTTAGGCAAAGTATTTCTTGACTGCATCTGAATTCACAGGACGAGTGGAATCCTCCCCATCCATTGTTGTAAGCATCAAAGCTCCGCCTGAAAAGGCTCTCTTAACAACATATGGACCCTCGTAGTTTGGAGTCCACTTGCCCCTGGAATCGGGCACGAAAGACAAGACTTTCTTGAGCACGAGGTCACCTTCTCGGAACACACGAGGCTTGACCTTCTTATCGAATGCTTTCTTCATTCTCTGCTGATATAACTGACCATGGCGCATGGCAGTTAATCGCTTCTCTTCAATCAGATTCAACTGGTCATAACGACTTTGAATCCATTCAGCATCAGTCAACTAGGGACTTGAGGGTATACTTTTTCTTTTTTCTTTTGAAAAAAGATTTTGAATTTTTTTTCTGACTTTTGCTTTTTCATCTTTTTCACCCTCTTTCTTTTTTACATTGCATTGGTAATGCCCCAGTTTGACTGGTGCTGGGTTCTTGAGACGCAGCTGAATGATCTGCTTTTCATTGCCCAAGTGTTCGGGTAATCTCGTCAGGAATCCCTTTCAACATCATCTTCCTCCGCCTCGAATACAAGGAATTCAAGATTTGGAGATGGCGTTGGATCATTATGTTCAATGGGTTTAGAAATCCCTGCATAATGATTTTGGATAATGAAAAGCTTTTGTATTTAAACAAGCAAATCATTTATGCAGATGAAAAGATTGTTTTCTTGTTTTTCAGGGTTTTTTGTGATCACTGATTTCATGCAAAAGCAAAAAGTGAAAACAAATGGAAAAACAAATGTTTAACAATGCATTAATTGAATGAAAACATCATTGTATTAAATGCTGCCAACAATGTCATCACTTCTCCTTTTGGCATGGGAGAAGGGTTTTGAACAAAGTGAACAATTACTCTGATCTATGGATGACTGTAGGAACATCTACAGCGACCCAATTGTGGCAGACACCACCAGGTATGACGAAATTGTTCAAATCTTCTGCATCCTCTTCCAAGATAGCAGCAACTTCTTCCTCAGGTTGATCGTCATGGATGAATCCTCCACTCGTGAACAAACCTTTCTCATTAAACGCCCCAGAACAGTAGCCAATGCCAGCCCTGGATCTATTGTCTTCAAGCTCAATCACCTTCCCTAAACCAGTAACTGCGCCACATTCAATGGCCAGTTTCGCATCTTTATAGGAAGCAAATGAAGGAGGCTTCTTCTCAATTGGTTCATCAATAGATAAAGCTTGGAATGGAGTTCCAACTTCATCCTCAGCGTCAATATATGAGAAAGAAGACAGGTGGCTAACCAGGGATAAATCCATCAAAGCACTTAATCTGGAAAATTCCTCTCTGAGTTCACAATTCTCTTGCTCAGGATGATCCATCAATCTGGCAAAGTTGGCTCTGGTGTAGTACCGGCGAAATGCGTCTTCAAAATAAGTGAAGATCGCAGGGTCAGACCACAGGACGGGAGACCGGAACAACACCCGCTTGTGCAAATGATGCATGAAATGCTTGTGCGGATGATTTGTTTTTATTTCAAAGGAACTCGAGGGTTTTATTTGCAAACTTTGAAATATTAATCCTTTGGATCATATATGAGAATATCTCATCAGACATATCAGGTGAAAAAAAAATTCCCGGTTTTTCCATGTTTGAAATTTTTTGCAAATAAACTCCTTTGAGTTCCTTGAAAATTTTCTTTTTATCTGATGATATGGATGTGGATGAATGCATGAATGCATGAACGCAACAATCACACTCAAGGATCAAGCAAAGCACACCAAACAAAGGTCGTGGGAAAGCTCATTGTATCCCCTAATATCAATCATCCATTTTGGTGGATTTAGGTTTTCACCTTATCGACACCCAAGTTCCATTGATATTAACGGTACATGAACCGGCTCTAACATCCTTAATATCAATCATCCATTTTGGTAGATTTAGGTTTTCACCTTATCAATACCCAAGTTCCATTGATACTAACGATATTTGAACGACTCAACCACGAATCACGGGTTTGCTGAGAGTCACGAGCATGGAGTCTCGGTTAAGAACCACCCAAAGGGAGTGTACTAGGGTTTAAACCTGCCAGACATGTTCTACCAGAGGTTCCCATAATCATCGTCCCATCTCTCGGATATTATCGGAGAAACGAATACTCGTATTCCAAAAATATTCTCAAGAGAGACTCTTATGAATGTAGTATCACGTGACAATCGCATCAGATCTTACATCTGAACGACCTCCGCACTACGTCCTAAAAATAGGCCAAGATGGGCTTGGTAAACTAAGGTCCTTGGCTTCTAAGGCACATGTTAAAAGAATAATGCCTAACCACAAATAACTTGTGTGACATTATTAATCCAACATGACCTCCACCAAGTGAATGGACTCGCAAGTCAACTTGCTAAGGAATACTCCACACAAGTCGACGAGACTATGCCATTCTCCTATCCTAAGGTGCACTCGAGTTCGGGTATAGAACTCATCTCACAAAGATCACCAAGCAAACAAGCAATTGTATATCAAGCAATTCAAACATTACAATCAATACAGTAATCCCAAATTGTACAAAAATATGTCATATAACAAATAAACAAATATCATACAACAAGGGTGAAAAGTAGGCAAAACCACCAAGGAAATTTATCCCCAGTGGAGTCGCCACTTTTCTGTAGCGGTGTATTCGTCACTTTATGATCTATTGATTAAATCAAAAGCAAAGCATACAAAGATAGAGTCGCCACCACACTTTTATTTATCCGAAGGAATGGCTAAAAAGCGAACAAAAGCCTAAGAAGTTTTACACATAGAAAACTAATGAAAAGGTCAGAGATCTGGGTAAGGGGTTAATTACGCAATGGGAAGGTGTTAGGCACCCAAAACGTCCTAAGTACTCCTAGGGAGCCCTTTTCACAACTTGTTGTATGAAATGTTACTTGTTTATGAAATATTTATTGTGCAAACACGAGTGAAGGGATGAGAAAAAAATATACAATTTTTATTGTTTTTGTGTTTGAACGGATGAACCCATTGCCTACGTACATTTCCATGGAAGGTAAGGATCAAAACGCCGTAGTTCGGCTAAAAGATTTCCAAAAGGTGAATTGATTGATTTTAAACAAAATCCCTAAGGTCCTTTATTATCCACGGGAGAAAACTCAACCTTATACAAACAACAAGTCCACCATGTGAGAATAGCTTCGACATACTAGAGGGGTTAACCCTGTTTTCAGTATGGAAGTCTTACAGTTCGATCACTAAGGACAAAAGGCGAGATTAACATCAACCACTAAGATAATTGAAACCTATGGCTAATGTATGAAAACTTGATTAAGAAGTGGACTTGGGCCACAAAAGCAATTGAGTGAGTGAAATTAACCAGTTTGGAGTATTCACAAAAATGAGGTCAAAGTATGATTAGAATTCAATTCAAAAGAAGTATTGTGAAAATGAAGTTTGAAAATCAGAGGCTTAGGGCCTATGTTTCTAATTTGAAAAGCAGATAAAAATGTTTGCAAATAGTTTTCAAGTTTTGGATTAACATGCAAATGGAGGTTTAAAGCAACAAAGGTGGGAGGGTGAGGAAGTAAAACTTCTTAGATGTTCACCTCTTGAGATCATATGTAGATGATTCAAGTGATTCCTTTGGAAAAGGCAACAAGCAAATAACAGATGAACAAAGTAAATGGATATCGGATGCCAATAAATGGACTTATACCAATCTCCTAAAACAAAATGGATACCGGAAGCCAATCAATGGACTTATACCAATCTCCTAAAACAAAATGGATACCGGAAGCCAATCAATGGACTTATACCAATCTCCTAAAACAAAAAGAAACATGGATACCAGATGCCAATCAATGGACTTATACTAGTCTCCCAAAACAAAAAGAAACATGGATACCAGATGCCAATCAATGGACTTATACTAGTCTCACAAAGCAAAGAAACAAGGATACCAGAGGCCAATGAATGGACTTATACTAGTATCCTAAAACAAAGAGAAACATGGATACCATATGCCAATCAATGGACTTATACTAGTCTCCTACCATATCACAGGAAACAACTGCCAATCAATGGACTTATGCTTGCCTCCTCCATGGATAAATGCACAAAGGCACAAAGGCACAAAGGCCTCCTTTATGAAACGATATACAAGTAATGATGATAAATGCACAAAGGCACACGTAAGCAAACATGCACAAGTGAATCAAGTAAGCAAACAAACAAGTCAATTAGCACACACTATACACAATCAATTAGGCTCAAGCAAGGTTAGGCTTTACAGCCAACTGGAATGGGGTGTTTTGAGCTCTTAACCCTAACATTGATAGTTAGGGTGAAGCAGATGAAATGGAGATGAGGGGTGTGCCTCATAGCTCTTATCCCTGGTCAGGGAGAGCTTTAAACAATGGAAAGTGTGGGAGTTCAGAAAGTAGGAACTCTTCTCCACAAATGATTGACTCTATAAGATCTTGGGTTCTTATTCACAATGCATCAACACATGGTGTGAGCAAGGTGAATGACACACTGAGTAGCAGGAGATGGATTACACATCTCTTTTATCTGCCAATTGCCTCATAAGAGGACTTTACCTGCTTGGCACAAAAATTAAACAATCACAAGCATTGCCTCTTAAGGAGGGCTTCAGACAGGTGCCTACCAATAACAGTAGGTCTTCCATACTACATGAAGATTAGGAGTTATACCTAAGTGGTTAAGCAACCAAGCAAAAGCAAAGTTCAAGTGAACTTAAAGCAACTTAGGTACTTGTGGAAACACTAAACAAATCAGTACAATACTTAGACAAACAGACGACAGTCAATAAGCAATAGACAATCCCAATGTACAAAATGTGTAAGCCATAAGGCAAACTCAAATGAGTTAGCATCAACCTACAAAACACACAAGTGTTAGCAATCAAAAGCAAACATCAACAATCACATGATGAAGCATCATCAACTAGGGAACTTGGATGCTTAAACCTGAAATCAAAGCTCACAAGTAAGTAACAAACCACTAGGTCAAAGCCTAGGGTCAAAGATGGAGAAAAAATCCAAAACAGGGGCTGAAATTCAACACAAAGTAACTTCAAACACATATTTACATATCCTAAAAAGGCTCACATCAAAATCAATCATCAAATGCATTTCATGATCAAAAGAAGTTCAAGGCAATTTCAAAGCTCATATGTGATCATCATGAATGAAAATTTCAAATCAAAACAGACATGATTCAAATAAATTTGGAACAAATCATGAACATTCAAGACATCTAAAACATTCATCACAAAAAAAATCAGAAGAATCAGAGATCACTTAGCATGGAAATCACATTGTACAAGTTGGACAATCAAAGGTGTGACACAAATTGTCACACCAAGTTAGCACATGCATAAAACAGAAATGGTACATGAGAAAAATACCAAACCAAAGCCAAAACATCCATCAATGTGTCTAGAATCAGAATGCAAAATTTCACATTCATTGGATTAAAAACAAGCATTTCACAATGAGATAAGCAAGGCAAGGTCACAAGTGGATACATGATCACATAACCTAGCACCAAATAAAATCCAGCCGTGCACAATTTGCAAATTTATGATCATAAAAAACTAGACAGAATAAGGAGCACTTTGCAAAAAATTGGGATGAAATTGGATGATTTTTCAATTTGTTATGATTTTTCTAAGTTGGAAGAAAAATTAAAATCAAAGCATGGCAAAGTGGAGGGAAAAGATGAAAATATGAAAGCATTTTTGAAACACATGAAACGACGCCGTTTCACAAAACCCTAACAGAACCAGGAGTCGACGCAAGACCAGCTACGGTCGACGCAAAACTGTCGAACGGTCGACGCAACATTGTTGTATGGTCGACGCATGGCTGAAGATCTTCATCTTCTTCATGAAGAAGAAGATGAACAATGCACGAGATTCAACATTTTTTTCCAGAATTTTCCAGAAATCATAAAATCATACATCAAACAAATCCTCATGACATGTAGGTTATATATCAAGCAATATTTCATGTTAATTCATCATGATTCATGCAAAACGAAGCAAAATCAAAGTAACATTTAAAACTTCAATTAAGCATATCTCTCTTAATAATGCATCAAATCACACGAAATTTCCATCAGAATCATCAGGAACATAAGATCTACCAGAATATATACATGGATTTCAAAAATAAGAGGATCGAAAATTAACCTCTTGAAGAGCAGAACCTTTGAAATGCACGATCCACAGCTTGTAAGTATCCAAATCCACTCTACATTGCTTGAAATGATGTTTGGTGAAGAAAAGGAAGCTTGCACACGTATAGATCTAGCTTAATCTTGACTTTCGATTTTCAACTTCATGAACTTGCTATGTACCATTCTTGCACGAATTCTTCAAACAAATACTTGATCTGCACTGAATCCAAGATAGGGAACAAGAATATGAAGTAATATTGCAATGCTATTTGGAATTTTTTTGAATTATGAATGGAAGAAAATTTGAAGTGAGAGAGAGTTTTGGATCTAGAAATGTGAAAAATGATTAACCCCCCTCAATTCTGTTAAGATTAGAGTATATATATGCCTTCTTAATCAACTTGCTAATCCATAATTAGTTGGTTAAGTGAAATAAGGTGTTTTGCAAATTTTTGAAAATGCATGGTGCATGTAGCATTTACACGTGAACAGTACCAATTGCTTCATCATTTTCATTTAAAATCATTTTTTAAACTCAATGGCAATGGTAGAAAGTCCATACAATGCACCATTTTTGAATTTTGCAATTTCCCTCCAAAAAAGGCATGGATTAACAAGTGATTATGTGATGATAATTCATGTAATGTGATGCATGATTTGGAAATTAGAGGTCAAAAGGAGAATATGGCAAAAAGAACCACTCATTTTGGAGCTTTGAGTCAAAAGATATGGCCATTTGAAGTTTCAAGCACACTTTGCCATGATTGGATCATATCTCCTCAACCACACATTAGAAATCCACGATCTTGGACATTTTGGAAATGGGAGAGAAAGATCTACAACTTTCATGTTCAACAAAATTTCATTTGAAGCTTTTTTGATGATGTATGATTGAGTTGAAGTTGGTCCAAAACCTTTCCATTTTTGGAAATTTCAAATTATGGGTCACTTTCTATTTTGGGAAATTTTTGACTGGACCTCAAATTCTTTAATGTGAGTGTTTGAAATGTCAAACGAGACTTGTTTGAACATGAATGAAGTATTTCCAATCACTTCCCACCTCCAAATCCACAATTGACTTTGCAGTTGACTTTCTAGGTCCTCGGATGACCTGAAAATGTTCTGATGAGATTCAAGCCTCTAACACTTGGGGTTTTGTTTCAAAAAGACATCACAACTCATATGAACTCTTGTGAATGATTGTGGGGTCCAAATCTCAAGAATGACCACCATCTATTGCTCAATGAATGCCTTTAATTGCCTTGACCTGTTATTGCTTCATCTGCAAGACAAAGGTTAGATGACATATTTTTGTACTTTTGGTTAGTGATTAAAAGAAAAGCAATGACATATAAATGCAAAGAATGCTTGGTGATCAAGAACCATTCTCAAAAGAGGATCCCACCCACAGGGAAGGAAGCAAGGTGTCCAATGATCCTTGAGGCAATGCAATGATATGATATGATGCCATGAGGGATCTTAGGGACAAAATTGGGGTCTTACACAAGCGTATCACAGTGATATTGGGGACTTCATTCTAGAATTTCACCACAATCATTGAAGCAAGTGTAGCAAGAGCATCTGCCATCCGATTTTTATCTCGAGGAATATGATGGAAGTCAACCTCAGTAAAGAAAGTTGAAATCCTCCTCGCATAATCTCTATATGGGATGAGGCTAGGCTGATTCGTCTCCCATTCACCCTTAATCTGATTAATAACAAGGGCCGAATCACCATAAACATTAAGATGCTTGATCCTAAGATCAATACACTCTTCCAATCCCATAATACAAGCCTCATACTCCGCCATATTATTCGTGCATTTGAAAGTTAGCCTTGCTGTAAAAGGAAAATGTGTGCCCTGAGGAGTAATAATCACTGCCCCAATACCATTTCCATATTGATTAACAGTGCCATCGAACACCATGCCCCACCGGGAACCAGGCTCTGGGCCTTCATCTAGCGTAGGCTCATCGCAATCTTTCATTTTCAAATACAGAATCTCCTCATCTGGGAAGTCGTACTTAACAGACTGATAATCCTCAATTGGTTGATGTGCCAAGTGGTTAGCTAAGATACTACCTTTAATAGCTTTTTGAGCTCGATACTCAATATCATACTCAGACAATTTCATCTGCCAACGGACAATTCTCCTAGTTAAAGCAGGCTTCTCAGAGATATACTTGATTGGATCCATTTTGGATATCAACTAAGTTATATGATTCAACATATACTAGCGTAAACGCTTAGCAGCCCAAGCCAAAGCACAACATGTCTCTCAAGCAATGAGTATCGAGACTCACAATCAGTGAACTTCTTACTAAGATAGTATATATCATATTCTTTCTTCCCTAATTCATCTTGCTGACCTAGTACACAACCCATAGAGTCCTCAAGAACCGTCAAGTACATAATCAATGGTCTCACTTCAACAGGTGGAGACAGAATCGGAGGCTCAGACAGATACTCTTTGATACTGTCAAAGGATTTTTGGTAATCCTCTGTCCAATCATGATGTTGATCTTTTCGGAGGAGCTTGAATATAGGCGCACATGTGGCAGTCATGTGGGATATAAATCTGGAAATATAATTCAAGCGGCGAAGAAAACCTCGGACTTGCTTCTCAGTTTTGGGCGCAAGCATCTCTTGTATTGCTTTGACCTTGGCAGGATCAACTTCAATACCTCTTTCACTGACAATAAAGCCCAATAACTTGTCGGAACGGACTCCAAATGTACACTTGTTCGGATTCAGACGGAGTTTGTACTTCCTCAAACGCTGGAAAAGCTTCAACAAGTGCTCTACATGTTCAACTTCCGTGCTCGACTTCGCAATCATATCATCAACATATACCTCGATCTCCTTGTGCATCATATCGTGAAACAAGGTATTCATAACTCGTTGATACGTGGCTCCGGCGTTCTTCAAACCGAAGGGCATCACTCGATAACAGAATGTTCCCTAAGGTGTGATGAATGTTGTCTACTCCATATCCTCGGGTGCCATTTTAATTTGGTTATAACCGGAAAATCCGTCCATAAATGAGAAGACCTTGAATTTAGCTGTATTGTCTACCAACATATCAATGTGTGGCAGAGGAAAATCATCTTTCGGACTAACTTTATTCAAGTCTCGATAGTCCACACACATTCGGACTTTTCCATCTTTCTTAGGCACGGGCACAATATTGGCCACCCATTGAGGATATGTAGAAGTCACCAGAAACCCCGTATCAATTTTCTTCTGAACTTCTTCTTTAATCTTCACTGCCATATAAGGATGAGTTCTTCTGAGGTTCTGCTTCACAGGCACACACTCAGGCTTCAAAGACAGGAAATGTTGCACGATATCAGTATCTAGACCAGGCATGTCTTCATACGACCAGGCAAAGACGTCGACATATTCTCGTAGCAACTCAATCAACCCCTTCTTCACAGACTCTTTAGGAGTGCCCCAATCTTCACTTTACGAACACAATCCTCAGACCCCAAGTTGACTATTTCCAGATTCTCAAGGTGTGGCTAAATGATCTTCTCTTCGTGCTCAAGCAGACGTGTAATCTTGTCAGGAATATCTTCAACATCAACTTCTTCTGCCTCAAATACAAGAAACTCAAAGTTGGGAGATGGTGTTGGATCATTATGTTCAATGGGTTTGATCAACCTGCATAATGATTTTGGATATAAAAGAGATTTCAAAATTCAAGCAAGGCAAATCATTATGCAGATGAAAAGATTGATTTTATTCTCTTTATAGGGTTTTTTGGTGATCACCAATTTCATGCAAAAAGAAAAAAGGGAAAATAAATTTGGAAAAACAAACATTTAACATGTAATTTTTGAATGAATATCATTGTATTAATGTGCCAACAATGTCATCGCTTCTCCTTTTGGCATGGGAGAAGGGTTTTTAAACAAAAGTGAACACATTACGTGGACTTATGGACAACTGTTGGAATATCAACAGCGACCCAATTATTGCAGACTCCTCCAGGGATGACAAAGTTGCTAGAATCTTCCTCTGCACCATCTTCCACTATGGCAGCAGCCTCCTGGTCTTCAACAGTGTGGATGAAACCTCCACTATGGAACAACCCACGCTCGTTGGAAATGCTTGAAGAATACCCTATGCCAGCCCGGGATTTATTATCTTCCAGCTTAATCATTTGTCCTAAACCAGTAGTTGGACCATGCTCAATGGCCAACTTCGCATCATTGTAGGAAGCAAATGAAGAAGGTCCTTGCCTTGAAGGCTCAACAATAAATAAGGCTTGGAATGGAGTCCCAACCTCATCCTCAGCATCTATGTAGGAAAAGGAAGACAAATGGCTTACCAAGAGAGCCTTCTCTCCCCCTATCACCACCAACTTCTTATTCTTGACGAATTTTAACTTCTGGTGTAGGGTGGATGTCACGGCGCCTGCCTCGTGAATCTATGGCCTGCCAAGCAAGAAGCTATATGATGGGTGAATATCCATGACCTGAAAAGTGATATGGAAATCACTAGGTCTAATCTTGATTGGGAGTTTAACTTTGCCAATCACAGTTTTCCTCGATCCATCAAAAGCTTTGACTATCACTCCACTCTGCCTCATGGGAAGCCCCTGGTAAGAAAGTTTCGCTAGAGTGGATTTTTGCAACACATTGAGCGACGACCCTGTGTCTACCAACACATTAGACAAGGCATCATCCTTGCAATTCATAGAAATGTGTAGATCCAAATTGTGGTCTTTTCCCTCCTCGGGAAGATCAACATCACAAAAGCTTAAATTGTTACAAGTAGTTATGTTTGCAACAATGCTATCAAACTGTTCAATTGTGATATCGTGGTCCACGTATGCCACGTCCAACACCCTCTGTGAAGCTTCACGGTTTGGCTCAGAATTCATCAACAAAGAAAACATAGATATCTTTGACGGAGTTTGAAGCAGCTGATCAATAACATTATACTCGCTCCTTTTGATGAGCCTCGGCATCTCATCACAGTCCTCTCTCAATATGCCATGCTGGCCAACATGGAAAGGAAATTTAACAACAACATTAGGGTCGATGCCCTTCACAACAAGTTCCGGATTCGGAGAAGAAGAAGTCCCCACAGGACTGGCAGAATTATCAACAACATCAGTTCTTCTCAAGACATCTTGGGGTTTCTGCGGCGCCGAGAAAACACGACCACTGCGGGTCACACCACTGACATCAGATATACTCACCACAGAGGTGGAGGGAAACAACACCTCCTTCCTTTCTAGCATTACTGCATTGTACCTGTAAGGAACAACTTTATCAGAAGAATACGGGACAGGGTCCGCTGGCTTGATTACGAGAGACGGAGAAACCTTCTTCTTGCTGCCATCATATTTGGTAACAACAGGCTCTGGTATTCTGAATACAAGCGAAATAACATTCAATTCATCCTCATTGCAATTTTGAAGTATCTCGATCACACCCTGATCCAGCATCTCTTGGATGTCTCTCCTGACTTGGCGACATCCTCTCTCATTGACAGTGCACACCTGGAACCTGTCATGGTCATGCTCATAGTGACTGTATCCACATAACAGTCTGTGCGTCTCGACCAACGATTGCCTGATATGACTGACATACAAGACTTTATACTTGCCGGGGCAACCCTGGACCATGTTCACAGCAGCTTTACCATGTTCGGGCAATGTGTTCTTCTTTACGTTCGGACCTACGTCCTCGAAAAACAAAATCCCACTTATAACAAGGTCTTGAACCTTGGTCTTCAGGGGATAACAGTTCTCCACATCATGTCCGGGAGCACCGGAATGATATACACAATGAAGCTCAAGCTTGTACCACCACTGAGGGTTGGCTGGTACAGCGTGTGGGTCACGTGGAGTGATTAGCTTTCTGTCTATCAATGAAGGATAGAGTTCAACATAGGTCATTGGAATTGGATCAAAAGTGACCCTCTTCCTATCGTAGTTGGTGCTGGTATTGGTGTTGTTTCGAGGCTGGTAGGCCTGCTGTTGCGGACAATGCTGTTGTTGATGTTGTTGTTGTTGAGGTTGATAGTGTTGAGTTTCCCTAAAGGCAGGTGCTATATGAGCCACCTGGTGCTGGTTACTGGCAGGGCGAACAGTCTTCCTCTTCATAGAGGGTCTTCGTTTAATATGGGAAGACTAGGCATGTGCCTCTCCCTCCTTCTTCTTTGCAAAGCCCCCATATTGCTTTGCAGAAGAGCCTTAATCCCTGGTCAGACGTCCTTCCCGGACTCCTTCCTCTAGCCTCATTCCCATGTTCACCATCTCGGTGAAGTCCTAGGGAGCACTAGCTATCATCCTCTCATAGTAAAATAAACTCAAGGTCTTCAAAAAGATCTTGGTCATTTCCTTCTTCTCGAGGGGTGGCACGATCTGTGCAGCCAATTCACGCCACCTCTAGGCGTACTCCTTAAAAGTCTCCTTCTCTTTCTGGGAGATAGCCCTCAACTGGTCCCTATCAGAAGCCATATCAGCATTGTATTTGTATTTCTTGACGAAAGCCTCGCCAAGGTCGTTGAAGGAGAGGATGTTCGCACTATCCATACCCATGTACCATTTGAGTGCGGCACCGGACAGGCTGTCCTGGAAATAGTGGATGAGGAGTTGATCATTCTCGATTTGAGTCGACATCTTGCGTGCGTACATCACAAGATGGCTGAGAGGGAAAGTGTTTCCCTTATATTTTTCAAAGTTAGGTACTTTGAACTTGATAGGGATTTTAACATTGGGTACGAGGCACAACTAAGCAGCAGATTTATCGAAGAGGTCTTTCCCTCTTAGAGTCTTCAGTTCCTTGCGCAGCTCAAGGAATTGGTCATTCATGGCGTCCATTTTCTCATATACATCTGGGCTCTCAGATGGCTCATATTGAGAGATGGTATCTTCGACTCTCGGTAATGTATGCACAATGGCAGGTGGCACAGCAAGGACCAGGCTAGATGCCGGCAGAGAAGCAAAGGACGGAGTAAGATCCTTAGGTACGAAGTTTGTGGGCATTCCCCGGGGAGCTTGGCTGGCATAGCAGGAGCGAAATGAGCGGTGGCGGAAGGCATAGTAGAAGAAGTGACCTCTGAGATGGCCGTCCTCTGGGGAGGAGTCGCAGGTGTTGGAGATGACTGGCTTTGAGCATCCAACACTGACTCCATCATGGCAGTCAGCCTAGCTACTTCCTCCTTCAATTCACGATTCTCTTGTTCAAGATGATCCATCAGATTTGGTAGATTTGCCCTGGTATTATACCGGTGCGTCATCTTGTCTTCAAATAAATGAAGAACACAGAGTTAGACCACTGATCAAGAAACCCTGAACAAAACCTGCTTATGCACATGATGCATGCAATGCTTGTGCATATATTTATTTTTATTATAATAGGAAGTTTATAGAGATCTATTTGCAAATATTTGGAAATATTAATCTTTTTAGACATACATGGAATACTTATATCAATAATATTTGGAAAAAATTTTACACCAAAGAAGTACAGTCTTAGTAACCAAAATACAATACAAGAGAGAAGGAAAATAAACATCCTATGGAACCCTAAAAACAATCCTCCAAAGCTCTCGAGACCGGAAGATAAACTGCACGAAGCCTCTTCACCTCTTTCTCATAGGCTGCCTCCATATCTGCCTTCTCCTTGGCGAGTCGATCATACTTCCTCTTCGAAAACTTCAATGACTGGGGAAGAAGAGAAGTAACCACATCATCAGGTTCATCAATAATCTGATGCTCCAGAAATTCTATCACATCATCCTTATCTCTAAGTTGCTGAAGTAGTTCTTCTCGCTCACGGACCCAAGCACACGAACGGTCTTCATCCCTCAACTCCTCTACCCCTTGGTTAGGGAGGGTTGAAGGCCCAACTATAACCATAGGTGTAGGTCTCGGATAATCATAGGGCATGCGGTTTTCAGAAGCTCTCCTCCTCACCCAAGAGGTGTAAGGTTCAAAAGCAATACAATTCTTCAGACCAAGCTCTTTCCTTCCCTTCCTATGGATCTTGCGCCAAGCGGGAACCATCCTGTCCTTCAAGTTTTGGGGATCTTTACCCTCTTGAAAGGACACACCTCCTAACAAAATGTTATTAGGTTTATCCTTTAAGGGGAACCCAAGCTGACGGCGAGCCAAAATAGGGTTGTAGTTAATCCCACCACATGTACCAAGAAGAGGCACATTAGAGAATTCACCACAAGAGTCAATAATCTAAAAACCATCATAAACACGGTTATACCAAAAGATATCATCATTAGTGAGAGACATAAGTCTCGTAGACCACCGTAGACATCCCTTGTTCTCCTTGAAGGCGAGCGTTTGTGGCAAGTGCGAAATAAACCACTTGTACAACAGAGGCAAACAGCACACAATGGTACCACCACCCTTTGCATTCCTCATATGCAAAGAGAAATAAGTGTCACCCAACAGAGTCGGAACGGGATTAAGAGTAGAGAAAATCCTAATAGCTTTCACATCCCCAAAATTGTCGATGTTGGGGAATAACACTAGCCCATAGATGAGAAGTACAAATATGGATTCAAAGGCTTCCTCACTCATGGCCTTCCCAAACAAAGTAGCTTGAGCAATAAGGAAATCAGATGGGATACCTTGAATTCCACCTTTGGTAGTCGTACGAGCACCAATATCAGATACATCTATGTGCAACAGATCAACAATCTCTTGAGAAGAAGGAACCCTCTCGAAGCCACTAAACGACAACTGATCCAGAATAGGTATACCGACAAGATAGGCATACTCCTCATGTGTAGGCAAAAGCTGGAAATCCGGGAAGGGGAAGCAACGGTACAGAGGATCATAGAACTGCACCGACACACTCATCAGAAGCTTCCCATGGCGAGCTTTGAACTCCAAGGGATCTAATGCATAGGATGTCAAACTCCTTAGCTCTTTCAAGTCGGGTTGTCTGAAACTGTACTTCTTCGTATTCCTTCTTTGCTTATCCATGTCTAAAAATTTGCAAATAGACCTCTTAAGTTCCTTGAATTTTTTTTCTCATTGTTGATGATATGGATGCAAATGAATGCATGAATGCATGGATGCAACAATCATACTCAAGGATCAAGCAAGTCACACCACACAAAGGTCACGGGATGGATCAAGTCATCCTTAATATCAATCATCCATTTTGGTGGATTATGGTTTACACTTTATCAACACCCAAATTCCATTGATATTAAGGATGTACGAGAATGGGTCAACCGCGAATCAAGGGTTTGTTGCAAGTCACGAGCTTGAAGTCTCGGTTAGGAACCACCCAAAGGGAGTGTACTATGGTTAACCTGACAATCATGTTCTAAAAAGGTCCCCATAGTCATCATCTCATCTTTCGGATATTATCGGATAAACGACTACTCGTATTCCAAAAATATTCTCAAGAGAGACTCTTATGAGTGTAGTATCGCGTAACAATCGTATCAAATCTTACACTTGAACGATCTTTGCACTACGTCCTAAAATAGGCCAAGATGGGCTAGGTAATCTAAGGTCATTGGCTTCTAAGCTTATATTGGAAAGATTAATGCCTAACCACGACTACTCGTGTGACATTATTGATCCCAATAAGACCTCCACCAAGTGAATGGGCTTGCAAGTCAACTTGCTAAGGAATAACTCCACACAAGTCAACAAGACTATGCTATTCTCCTATCATAAGTGCACTCGAGTTCGGGTATAGAACTCATCTCACAAGAGACCACCAAGCACATAAGCAATTGATATATATCAAGCAATTCATACGTTACAAACAATACAATCATCCCAAATTTTGCACAAAAATATGTCACAAGTAATATAAACATACAATACAACAAAGGCAAAAAAGTAGGCTAAACCCACTAGGAAGAGAATGATAATTCCCCAGCAGAGTCGCCACTTTTCTGTAGCAGGGTATTCGTTACCTTTAGATTTATGGACTAAATCAAAAGTAAATCATACAATTCGAGTCACCACCGCACTTCTATTTATCCAAAGGAAAGGTTAGAAAGCGAACAAAAACCGAGAAGTTTTATCAAATCAAAAACTAATTAAAAAGTCAGAGATCGGGGTAAGGGGGTTGGTTATGCAACGGGAAGGTTTTAAGCACCCAAAACATCCCTAGTACTCTAAGGGAGCCCTTTTTGCAAAGTGCATTATAGGTTGGTATTTGTGAAAATATTTGTGCAAACATGATTGGGGAGATGAGAAAAGAATATACAATATTTACAACTTTGTTGTTTGAATGGATAAACCCAATGCCTACGTACCATCACAAAGGTAGGATAAAAACCTCGTAGTTCGGGGTAAAAATCTCAAAATAAGTTGGTGAATTGATTTGATCAAAAGCCTTAAGGTCTTTTGTTATCAAAGGGAGAAAACTCAACCTAAACCAACAATCCACCATGTGAGGAGAGCTTCAACATACTGGTGAGGGATCCACCCTATAATAGGTACGGAAGATTATAGTCCAATCACTAAGGATAAGGTGAGGTTTACATCAACCACTATGATAACTCAAACCTAATGACTAATGTTTATGAGAAAGGTTTTAACAAAGGTGGCCATTGGAACCACAAAAATCACTTGAAGTGAGTTGTATTTCCAAGTTAGAAGTATTCACAAAAATGAGGTCAAAGTTGACTTAAAGTTCATTCAAAATAAGTGTTAATGAAAAGAGTTTGAAAAATCAAAGGCATATGGCCTAGGTTTCTAATTTGAAAACAATGTCAATGTTTGCAAAAAATGAGTTTGGCTTGGGTTAGAGTGGAGAGAAGAAGAGAAGGGCTAGTCCTAAATATGCAAAGATGAGAAAAGAGATAAAACCCTTGGAGTTCCTTTCTTGAGATCATAAAGATGATTCAAGATGTTCCTTTCCTTTGGACTTAGCAAGCAACAAGCAATCAAAACAATTAATCATTCAAGCTCCTAGGATCTCCACTTGGCTTGTCTTTCTTAGCTTGGCTATTCATGACAATGGTCCCCTTTACTATCTCAAGTTTAGAATCCCTATCACACAAGAACGAACAATCAAAAAGTTCACAATGCAATTAGAGGAATGGACAAAGAAAGAGTTTAGATTAGGGGTCCTTTCAAGTAAACTTTCAAGATTTAGCATTCTAAAGGCATGAGGCCTAGTTGCTCTTCGACAAGTTTTAGCATTCTAAAGGCATGAGGCCTAGTTGTTCTTGAACTCTATTAAGCATAGGTAAAGTCCTAACTCTATGTCCTTTCTCCTTTTTGCATTGGATTCACACAAACAATCACAAAACAAACAAAAAGCAACAATATATTTATATACAATAATAAGCTCAAATGAGCAAAAGGAAAATGGCA
Source organism: Lathyrus oleraceus (assembly GCF_024323335.1). Classification (NCBI taxonomy): domain Eukaryota; kingdom Viridiplantae; phylum Streptophyta; class Magnoliopsida; order Fabales; family Fabaceae; genus Lathyrus; species Lathyrus oleraceus. The sequence goes on along the minus strand of NC_066580.1, from coordinate 394,429,772 downwards.
TAAGCATAAACATGAGCTCAAGTGAGAAAAAGGAAAAGGCAATATTAATAAATGAGCAAGAAATTAAATTTCATTAAAGTAAATTGCAAGAATTGAATGCTTGAATTAAAAGTTAGTAATTAGTAGTTAGTGTTAGTGTGCCATAAGGCAATTTAGCGCTATGTTATGCAATCGTAAGTGGACTAATGTAGTAGTCACACCTATCTGAGGCCAGTCAATAAAACTATAGGCAAATAACACAAGTTAGAGACCATGACTAGTAAGCTAAGCTCCTACGACTTGTCATGCCAAAAGAAAAGAAGGAAAGCCTTGTATGGATTTTAGGTTTTTTGCTTGACCAAGAAGCGACCTATCTTGGACACAAAGCAATTCACTTGATCTTTGATCAAGTTGAATTTGATTTGGATCAAAGAAGGTTAAGCCTATCATATATCAAGGCTAACCACAAATCATTAACTCATTGGCCAAAAGTAAAAATAAGAAGATGAAGATGAAATGAAATGAATAGAAAATGAGAATTCAAATGACATAAACAAAACACAATGATCAAATGTGAATGGAATCAACATCAACCAATGGTAAACAAAAGTGAAATGAAGATTAGAAGTC